>NW_027193108.1:0-71000 GCF_949987515.2 Delphinus delphis
ATTGCTATGTCTCCAAAAGAGAATCAAGCGTGAGTACAGGGGAATAAACGCAGCAGTGATAGGATTGGAGAGGTTCGGTGAGCAAATGAAGGCCCTTTGAAGTCATATTGCATGGTACACATTCCACGGGTCTCAACTCTCCAGGTTTAAGGTATTCTTCCTTCAGCTAAAACATGCATGTGGAACCCAAGTATGATCAACCATGTGAACGGGAGACGTGTTCAAATATGTCTAAGTTTTCCTCCCCTGGTACTCGGGTGCAACATTCCAGACGCTTTACTAACACTCTCCCCACTTGGAGAGTCAGTCCCTTTAACCTCCTGTTTGGCCCAGTTTGCAATTTCTGCGGAAGATGAACAGGAATAGCGAGAACCAATGAGAGGCTAGCTGGAGGTGTCTGGACGGGCAAATTTAACTCTCATTTCCCACCAGGAAGAGGAATTAACCAAAGGCTCAGCATGCCGGGCCGAAACCAGATTAGGGCCTGAAGCCATCCTGCGGTGTTGCGGCCAGGTCACAAGAAAGCGAGTTGAAGAAAGGAGCTCAGGGGCACTGTAATTCACAAACCTGCAGAGTTATAAATGACAGCTATCGTCCAAAAATAGACTGAAGTAAGGCTGCCAAGAGGACTTGAAAGCGGGGCAGAATTGCAGGAAACCGATTTCAGGAGGTAGACTGGAATTGCATTGAAAGCATAGGAAAAGAGGCAGAACGTCCACAATGATGCACTTGGCCAAAAAGGGCGTATGCGTTTTTTCCTGAATATATTCAGGAAAAAACGCATACGCCCTTTTTGGCCAACCAAGCAAGCTTGCAAAGGAAATCTGCACTACAATGAAGTCTCACTTCCCCCCGGTCAAAAGGGCCATCTGAAAAAAGTGTAAAATCCAGAAAGGCAACAGGCCATTGAGAACTGGGAGCCTTGTTATGCTGATGGGCGGGATGTAAATTGCCAACAGAACACTTGGGAGAAGTGTATGGTGTTTCCTGAAACATCTAAAAAACAAAGCAACAGAGCCTAGGGCACTGCCACTTATGGTCCTATAGCTTAGGGAAATTAAAATCAAAAAGACACAGCCACCCCAAAGCTTGGAACGGCTCTGTTTACAAGAACCTCGTTTACAGTACAAGTTCAACATCGCAGAAAGTGAAAAATGGATAAAGAAGTTGTGGTATTCACTTACAAAGCAATATCACTCAGCAATGAAATCTATGTCATCAGGCCCTTAGCAGCACAATGAGTGGATTCAGGTATGATGATTCTAACTGAAATAAGTCACACAGAAAAAGAAACATCATAAGATATCAGTAATACACGGAATGGAAACTTGGCTACACAGGAACTGAATTACAGAACAGAACAGGGTCTCAAATTTAGAAAAACAACTTATGCTTGCTTAAGGGTAAAGGTGAGTTGGGGTGCTGCATAAAACAAGAGATTGAAATGAGCACAGATAAAGTTCCTTAAGCCAAATATGGAATAGACAAGAGCTACTCCTTGCTCAACGAAATGGACTCAACACCCCATATTAAACGCCTAAGAATGTACCAGACTAGTAAGTATCTTAAAACCTATGCATTGCTATGTCTCCGAAAGAGAATCAAGCATGTGTACAGGGGCATAAACGCAGCAGTGATAAGATTGGAGAGGTTCGGTGAGCAAATGAAGACCCTTTGAAGTCATATTGCATGGTACCCATTCCACGGGTTTCAACTACCCAGGTTTAAGGTATTCTTCCTTCAGCTAAAACATGCATGTGGAACCTAGAGTATGATCAACCATGTGATCGGGAGACGTGTTCAAATATGTCTCAGTTTTCCTCCCCTGGTACTCAGGTGCAACATTCCAGACGCTTTACTAACACTCTCCCCACTTGGAGAGTCAGCGCCTTTCACCTCCTGTTTGGCCCAGTTTGCAATTTCTGCGGAAGATGAACAAGAATAGTGAGAACCAATGAGAGGCTAGCTGGAGGTGTCTGGACGGGCAAATTTAACTCTCATTTCCCACCAGGAAGAGGAAATAACCAAAGGCTCAGCGTGCCGTGCCAGAACCAGATTAGGGTCTGAAGCCATCCTGCGGTGTTGCGGCCAGCTCAAAAGAAAGCGAGTTGAAGAAAGGAGCTCAGGGACACTGTAATTCACAAACCTGCAGAGTTATAAATGACAGCTATCGTCCAAAAATATACTGAAGTAAGGCTGCCAAGAGGACTTGAAAGCGGGGCAGAATTGCAGGAAACCGATTTCAGGAGGTAGACTGGAATTGCATTGAAAGCATAGGAAGAGGCAGAACGTCAACAATGATGCACTTGGCCAAAAAGGGCGTATGCGTTTTTTCCTGAATATATTCAGGAAAAAACGCATACGCCCTTTTTGGCCAACCAAGCAAGCTTGCAAAGGAAATCTGCACTACAATGAAGTCTCACTTCCCCCCGGTCAAAAGGGCCATCTGAAAATAGTGTAAAATCCAGAAAGGCAACAGGCCATTGAGAACTGGGAGCCTTGTTATGCTGATGGGCGGGATGTAAATTGCCAACAGAACACTTGGGAGAAGTGTATGGTGTTTCCTGAAACATCTAAAAAACAAAGCAACAGAACCTAGGGCACTTCCACTTATGGTCCTATAGCTTAGGGAAATTAAAATCAAAAAGACACAGCCACCCCAAAGCTTGGAACGGCTCTGTTTACAAGAACCTCGTTTACAGTACAAGTTCAACATCGCAGAAAGTGAAAAATGGATAAAGACGTTGTGGTATTCACTTACAAAGCAATATCACTCAGCAATGAAATCTATGTCATCAGGCCCTTAGCAGCACAATGAGTGGATTCAGGTATGATGATTCTAACTGAAATAAGTCACACAGAAAAAGAAACATCATAAGATATCAGTAATACACGGAATGTAAACTTGGCTACACAGGAACTGAATTACAGAACAGAACAGGGTCTCAAATTTAGAAAAACAACTTATGCTTGCTTAAGCGTAAAGGTGAGTTGGGGTGCTGCATAAAACAAGAGATTGAAATGAGCACAGATAAAGTTCCTTAAGCCAAATATGGAATAGACAAGAGCTACTCCTTGCTCAACGAAATGGACTCAACACCCCATATTAAACGCCTAAGAATGTACCTGACTAGTAAGTATCTTAAAACCTATGCATTGCTATGTCTCCGAAAGAGAATCAAGCATGTGTACAGGGGCATAAACGCAGCAGTGATAAGATTGGAGAGGTTCGGTGAGCAAATGAAGACCCTTTGAAGTCATATTGCATGGTACCCATTCCACGGGTTTCAACTACCCAGGTTTAAGGTATTCTTCCTTCAGCTAAAACATGCATGTGGAACCTAGAGTATGATCAACCATGTGATCGGGAGACGTGTTCAAATATGTCTCAGTTTTCCTCCCCTGGTACTCGGGTGCAACATTCCAGACACTTTACTAACACTCTCCCCACTTGGAGAGTCAGCGCCTTTCACCTCCTGTTTGGCCCAGTTTGCAATTTCTGCGGAAGATGAACAGGAATAGCGAGAACCAATGAGAGGCTAGCTGGAGGTGTCTGGACGGGCAAATTTAACTCTCATTTCCCACCAGGAAGAGGAAATAACCAAAGGCTCAGCGTGCCGTACCGTAACCAGATTAGGGCCTGAAGCCATCCTGCGGTGTTGCGGCCAGCTCAAAAGAAAGCGAGTTGAAGAAAGGAGCTCAGGGGCACTGTAATTCACAAACCTGCAGAGTTATAAATGACAGCTATCGTCCAAAAATAGACTGAAGTAAGGCTGCCAAGAGGACTTGAAAGCGGGACAGAATTGCAGGAAACCGATTTCAGGAGGTAGACTGGAATTGCATTGAAAGCATAGGAAAAGAGGCAGAACGTCCACAATGATGCACTTGTCCAAAAAGGGCGTATGCGTTTTTTCCTGAATATATTCAGGAAAAAACGCATACGCCCTTTTTGGCCAACCAAGCAAGCTTGCAAAGGAAATCTGCACTACAATGAAGTCTCACTTCCCCCCGGTCAAAAGGGCCATCTGAAAAAAGTGTAAAATCCAGAAAGGCAGGACAGGCCATGGAGAACTGGGAGCCTTGTTATGCTGATGGGCGGGATGTAAATTGCCAACAACCACTCGGGAGAAATGTATGGTGTTTCCTGAAACATCTAAAAAACAAAGCAACAGAACCTAGGGCACTGCCACTTATGGTCCTATAGCTTAGGGAAATTAAAATCAAAAAGACACAGCCACCCCAAAGTTTGGAACGGCTCTGTTTACAAGAACCTCGTTTACAGTACAAGTTCAACATCGCAGAAAGTGAAAAATGGATAAAGAAGTTGTGGTATTTACTTACAAAGCAATATCACTCAGCAATGAAATCTGTGTCATCAGGCCCTTAGCAGCACAATGAGTGGATTCAGGTATGATGATTCTAACTGAAGTAAGTCACACAGAAAAAGAAACATCATAAGATATCAGTAATACACGGAATGTAAACTTGGCTACACAGGAACTGAATTACAGAACAGAACAGGGTCTCAAATTTAGAAAACCAACTTATTCTTGCTTAAGGGTAAAGGTGAGGTGGGGTGCTGCATAAAACCAGAGATTGAAATGAACACAGATAAAGTTCCTTAAGCCAAATATGGAATAGACAAGAGCTACTCCTTGCTCAACGAAATGGACACAACAACCCATATTAAACGCCTAAGAATGTACCTGACTAGTAAGTATCTTAAAACCTATGCATTGCTATGTCTCCGAAAGAGAATCAAGCATGTGTACAGGGGCATAAACGCAGCAGTGATAGGATTGGAGAGGTTTGTTGAGCAAATGAAGACCCTTTGAAGTCATATTGCATGGTACCCATTACACGGGTCTCAACTCCCCAGGTTTAAGGTATTCTTCCTTCAGCTAAAACATGCATGTGGAACCCAAGTATGATCAACCATGTGAACGGGAGACGTGTTCAAATATGTCTCAGTTTTCCTCCCCTGGTACTCGGGTGCAACATTCCAGACGCTTTACTAACACTCTCCCCACTTGGAGAGTCAGCGCCTTTAACCTCCTGTTTGGCCCAGTTTGCAATTTCTGCGGAAGATGAACAGGAATAGCGAGAACCAATGAGAGGCTAGCTGGAGGTGTCTGGACGGGCAAATTTAACTCTCATTTCCCACCAGGAAGAGGAAATAACCAAAGGCTCAGCGTGCCGTACCGGAACCAGATTAGGGCCTGAAGCCATCCTGCGGTGTTGCGGCCAGGTCACAAGAAAGCGAGTTGAAGAAAGGAGCTCAGGGGCACTGTAATTCACAAACCTGCAGAGTTATAAATGACAGCTATCGTCCAAAAATAGACTGAAGTAAGGCTGCCAAGAGGACTTGAAAGCGGGGCAGAATTGCAGGAAACCGATTTCAGGAGGTAGACTGGAATTGCATTGAAAGCATAGGAAAAGAGGCAGAACGTCCACAATGATGCACTGGGCCAAGAAGGGCGTATGCGTTTTTTCCTGAATATATTCAGGAAAAAACGCATACGCCCTTTTTGGCCAACCAAGCAAGCTTGCAAAGGAAATCTGCACTACAATGAAGTCTCACTTCCCCCCGGTCAAAAGCGCCATCTGAAAAAAGTGTAAAATCCAGAAAGGCAGGACAGGGCATGGAGAACTGGGAGCCTTGTTATGCTGATGGGTGGTTGTAAATTGCCAACAACCACTCGGGAGAAGTGTATGGTGTTTCCTGAAACATCTAAAAAACAAAGCAACAGAGCCTAGGGCACTGCCACTTATGGTCCTATAGCTTAGGGAAATTAAAATCAAAAAGACACAGCCACCCCAATGTTTGGGACGCCTCTGTTTACAAGAACCTCGTTTACAGTACAAGTTCAACATCGCAGAAAGTGAAAAATGGATAAAGAAGTTGTGGTATTCACTTACAAAGCAATATCACTCAGCAATGAAATCTATGTCATCAGGCCCTTAGCAGCACAATGAGTGGATTCAGGTATGATGATTCTAACTGAAATAAGTCACACAGAAAAAGAAACATCATAAGATATCAGTAATACACGGAATGTAAACTTGGCTACACAGGAACTGAATTACAGAACAGAACAGGGTCTCAAATTTAGAAAAACAACTTATGCTTGCTTAAGGGTAAAGGTGAGTTGGGGTGCTGCATAAAACCAGAGATTGAAATGAGCACAGATAAAGTTCCTTAAGTCAAATATGGAATAGACAAGAGCTACTCCTTGCTCAACGAAATGGACTCAACACCGCATATTAAACGCCTAAGAATGTACCTGACTAGTAAGCATCGTAAAACCTATGGATTGCTATGTCTCCGAAAGAGAATCAAGCATGTGTACAGGGGCATAAACGCAGCAGTGATAGGATTGGAGAGGTTCGGTGAGCAAATGAAGACCCTTTGAAGTCATATTGCATGGTACCCATTACACGGGTCTCAACCCTCCAGTTTTAAGGTATTCTTCCTTCAGCTAAAACATGCATGTGGAACCCAAGTATGATCAACCATGTGAACGGGAGACGTGTTCAAATATGTCTCAGTTTTCCTCCCCTGGTACTCGGGTGCAACATTCCAGACGCTTTACTAACACTCTCCCCACTTGGAGAGTCAGTGCCTTTAACCTCCTGTTTGGCCCAGTTTGCAATTTCTGCGGAAGATGAACAGGAATAGCGAGAACCAATGAGAGGCTAGCTGGAGGTGTCTGGACGGGCAAATTTAACTCTCATTTCCCACCAGGAAGAGGAAATAACCAAAGGCTCAGCGTGCCGTGCCAGAACCAGATTAGGGTCTGAAGCCATCCTGCGGTGTTGCGGCCAGCTCAAAAGAAAGCGAGTTGAAGAAAGGAGCTCAGGGACACTGTAATTCACAAACCTGCAGAGTTATAAATGACAGCTATCGTCCAAAAATATACTGAAGTAAGGCTGCCAAGAGGACTTGAAAGCGGGGCAGAATTGCAGGAAACCGATTTCAGGAGGTAGACTGGAATTGCATTGAAAGCATAGGAAGAGGCAGAACGTCCACAATGATGCACTTGGCCAAAAAGGGCGTATGCGTTTTTTCCTGAATATATTCAGGAAAAAACGCATACGCCCTTTTTGGCCAACCAAGCAAGCTTGCAAAGGAAATCTGCACTACAATGAAGTCTCACTTCCCCCCGGTCAAAAGGGCCATCTGAAAAAAGTGTAAAATCCAGAAAGGCAACAGGCCATTGAGAACTGGGAGCCTTGTTATGCTGATGGGCGGGATGTAAATTGCCAACAACCACTCGGGAGAAGTGTATGGTGTTTCCTGAAACATCTAAAAAACAAACCAACAGAACCTAGGGCACTTCCACTTATGGTCCTATAGCTTAGGGAAATGAAAATCAAAAAGACACAGCCACCCCAAAGTTTGGAACGGCTCTGTTTACAAGAACCTCGTTTACAGTACAAGTTCAACATCGCAGAAAGTGAAAAATGGATAAAGAAGTTGTGGTATTCACTTACAAAGCAATATCACTCAGCAATGAAATCTATGTCATCAGGCCCTTAGCAGCACAATGAGTGGATTCAGGTATGATGATTCTAACTGAAATAAGTCACACAGAAAAAGAAACATCATAAGATATCAGTAATACACGGAATGTAAACTTGGCTACACAGGAACTGAATTACAGAACAGAACAGGGTCTCAAATTTAGAAAAACAACTTATGCTTGCTTAAGGGGAAAGGTGAGTTGGGGTGCTGCATAAAACCAGAGATTGAAATGAGCACAGATAAAGTTCCTTAAGTCAAATATGGAATAGACAAGAGCTACTCCTTGCTCAACGAAATGGACTCAACACCGCATATTAAACGCCTAAGAATGTACCTGACTACTAAGTATCGTAAAACCTATGGATTGCTATGTCTCCGAAAGAGAATCAAGCATGTGTACAGGGGCATAAACGCAGCAGTGATAGGATTGGAGAGGTTCGGTGAGCAAATGAAGACCCTTTGAAGTCATATTGCATGGTACCCATTACACGGGTCTTAACTCTCCAGGTTTAAGGTATTCTTCCTTCAGCTAAAACATGCATGTGGAACCCAAGTATGATCAACCATGTGAACGGGAGACGTGTTCAAATATGTCTCAGTTTTCCTCCCCTGGTACTCGGGTGCAACATTCCAGACGCTTTACTAACACTCTCCCCACTTGGAGAGTCAGCGCCTTTAACCTAATGTTTGGCCCAGTTTGCAATTTCTGCGGAAGATGAACAGGAATAGCGAGAACCAATGAGAGACTAGCTGGAGGTGTCTGGACGGGCAAATTTAACTCTCATTTCCCACCAGGAAGAGGAAATAACCAAAGGCTCAGCGTGCCATGCCGGAACCAGATTAGGGCCTGAAGCCATCCTGCGGTGTTGCGGCCAGGTCACAAGAAAGCGAGTTGAAGAAAGGAGCTCAGGGGCACTGTAATTCACAAACCTGCAGAGTTATAAATGACAGCTATCGTCCAAAAATAGACTGAAGTAAGGCTGCCAAGAGGACTTGAAAGCGGGGCAGAATTGCAGGAAACCGATTTCAGGAGGTAGACTGGAATTGCATTGAAAGCATAGGAAAAGAGGCAGAACGTCCACAATGATGCACTTGACCAAAAAGGGCGTATACGTTTTTTCCTGAATATATTCAGGAAAAAACGCATACGCACTTTTTTGCCAACCAAGCAAACTAGCAAAGGAAATCTGCACTACAATGAAGTCTCACTTCCCCCCAGTCAAAAGGGCCATCTGAAAAAAGTGTAAAATCCAGAAAGGCAGGACAGGCCATGGAGAACTGGGAGCCTTGTTATGCTGATGGGCGGGATGTAAATTGCCAACAGACACTCGGGAGAAGTGTATGGTGTTTCCTGAAACATCTAAAAAACAAAGCAACAGAGCCTAGGGCACTTCCACTTATGGTCCTATAGCTTAGGGAAATTAAAATCAAAAAGACACAGCCACCCCAAAGTTTGGGACGCCTCTGTTTACAAGAACCTCGTTTACAGTACAAGTTCAACATCGCAGAAAGTGAAAAATGGATAAAGAAGTTGTGGTATTTACTTACAAAGCAATATCACTCAGCAATGAAATCTATGTCATCAGGCCCTTAGCATCACAATGAGTAGTTTCAGGTATGATGATTCTAACTGAAATAAGTCACACAGAAAAAGAAACATCATAAGATATCAGTAATACACGGAATGTAAACTTGGATACACAGGAACTGAATTACAGAACAGGACAGGGTCTCAAATTTAGAAAACCAACTTATGCTTGCTTAAGGGTAAAGGTGAGTTGGGGTGCTGCATAAAACCAGAGATTGAAATGAACACAGATAAATTTCCTTAAGTCAAATATGGAATAGACAAGAGCTACTCCTTGCTCAACGAAATGGACTCAACACCGCATATTAAACGCCTAAGAATGTACCTGACTACTAAGTATCGTAAAACCTATGGATTGCTATATCTCCGAAAGAGAATCAAGCATGTGTACAGGGGCATAAACGCAGCAGTGATAGGATTGGAGAGGTTCGGTGAGCAAATGAAGACCCTTTGAAGTCATATTGCATGGTACCCATTACACGGGTCTCAACTCTCCAGGTTTAAGGTATTCTTCCTTCAGCTAAAACATGCATGTGGAACCCAAGTATGATCAACCATGTGAACGGGAGACGTGTTCAAATATGTCTCAGTTTTCCTCCCCTGGTACTCGGGTGCAACATTCCAGACGCTTTACTAACACTCTCCCCACTTGGAGAGTCAGCGCCTTTAACCTCCTGTTTGGCCCAGTTTGCAATTTCTGCGGAAGATGAACAGGAATAGCGAGAACCAATGAGAGACTAGCTGGAGGTGTCTGGACGGGCAAATTTAACTCTCATTTCCCACCAGGAAGAGGAAATAACCAAAGGCTCAGCGTGCCATGCCGGAACCAGATTAGGGCCTGAAGCCATCCTGCGGTGTTGCGGCCAGGTCACAAGAAAGCGAGTTGAAGAAAGGAGCTCAGGGGCACTGTAATTCACAAACCTGCAGAGTTATAAATGACAGCTATCGTCCAAAAATAGACTGAAGTAAGGCTGCCAAGAGGACTTGAAAGCGGGGCAGAATTGCAGGAAACCGATTTCAGGAGGTAGACTGGAATTGCATTGAAAGCATAGGAAAAGAGGCAGAACGTCCACAATGATGCACTTGACCAAAAAGGGCGTATACGTTTTTTCCTGAATATATTCAGGAAAAAACGCATACGCACTTTTTTGCCAACCAAGCAAACTAGCAAAGGAAATCTGCACTACAATGAAGTCTCACTTCCCCCCAGTCAAAAGGGCCATCTGAAAAAAGTGTAAAATCCAGAAAGGCAGGACAGGCCATGGAGAACTGGGAGCCTTGTTATGCTGATGGGCGGGATGTAAATTGCCAACAGACACTCGGGAGAAGTGTATGGTGTTTCCTGAAACATCTAAAAAACAAAGCAACAGAGCCTAGGGCACTTCCACTTATGGTCCTATAGCTTAGGGAAATTAAAATCAAAAAGACACAGCCACCCCAAAGTTTGGGACGCCTCTGTTTACAAGAACCTCGTTTACAGTACAAGTTCAACATCGCAGAAAGTGAAAAATGGATAAAGAAGTTGTGGTATTTACTTACAAAGCAATATCACTCAGCAATGAAATCTATGTCATCAGGCCCTTAGCATCACAATGAGTAGTTTCAGGTATGATGATTCTAACTGAAATAAGTCACACAGAAAAAGAAACATCATAAGATATCAGTAATACACGGAATGTAAACTTGGATACACAGGAACTGAATTACAGAACAGGACAGGGTCTCAAATTTAGAAAACCAACTTATGCTTGCTTAAGGGTAAAGGTGAGTTGGGGTGCTGCATAAAACCAGAGATTGAAATGAACACAGATAAATTTCCTTAAGTCAAATATGGAATAGACAAGAGCTACTCCTTGCTCAACGAAATGGACTCAACACCGCATATTAAACGCCTAAGAATGTACCTGACTACTAAGTATCGTAAAACCTATGGATTGCTATATCTCCGAAAGAGAATCAAGCATGTGTACAGGGGCATAAACGCAGCAGTGATAGGATTGGAGAGGTTCGGTGAGCAAATGAAGACCCTTTGAAGTCATATTGCATGGTACCCATTACACGGGTCTCAACTCTCCAGGTTTAAGGTATTCTTCCTTCAGCTAAAACATGCATGTGGAACCCAAGTATGATCAACCATGTGAACGGGAGACGTGTTCAAATATGTCTCAGTTTTCCTCCCCTGGTACTCGGGTGCAACATTCCAGACGCTTTACTAACACTCTCCCCACTTGGAGAGTCAGCGCCTTTAACCTCCTGTTTGGCCCAGTTTGCAATTTCTGCGGAAGATGAACAGGAATAGCGAGAACCAATGAGAGACTAGCTGGAGGTGTCTGGACGGGCAAATTTAACTCTCATTTCCCACCAGGAAGAGGAAATAACCAAAGGCTCAGCGTGCCATACCGGAACCAGATTAGGGCCTGAAGCCATCCTGCGGTGTTGCGGCCAGCTCAAAAGAAAGCGAGTTGAAGAAAGGAGCTCAGGGGCACTGTAATTCACAAACCTGCAGAGTTATAAATGACAGCTATCGTCCAAAAATAGACTGAAGTAAGGCTGCCAAGAGGACTTGAAAGCGGGGCAGAATTGCAGGAAACCGATTTCAGGAGGTAGACTGGAATTGCATTGAAAGCATAGGAAAAGAGGCAGAACGTCCACAATGATGCACTTGTCCAAAAAGGGCGTATGCGTTTTTTCCTGAATATATTCAGGAAAAAACGCATACGCCCTTTTTGGCCAACCAAGCAAGCTTGCAAAGGAAATCTGCACTACAATGAAGTCTCACTTCCCCCCGGTCAAAAGGGCCATCTGAAAAAAGTGTAAAATCCAGAAAGGCAGGACAGGCCATGGAGAACTGGGAGCCTTGTTATGCTGATGGGCGGGATGTAAATTGCCAACAACCACTCGGGAGAAATGTATGGTGTTTCCTGAAACATCTAAAAAACAAAGCAACAGAACCTAGGGCACTTCCACTTATGGTCCTATAGCTTAGGGAAATTAAAATCAAAAAGACACAGCCACCCCAAAGTTTGGAACGGCTCTGTTTACAAGAACCTCGTTTACAGTACAAGTTCAACATCGCAGAAAGTGAAAAATGGATAAAGAAGTTGTGGTATTTACTTACAAAGCAATATCACTCAGCAATGAAATCTGTGTCATCAGGCCCTTAGCAGCACAATGAGTGGATTCAGGTATGATGATTCTAACTGAAGTAAGTCACACAGAAAAAGAAACATCATAAGATATCAGTAATACACGGAATGTAAACTTGGCTACACAGGAACTGAATTACAGAACAGAACAGGGTCTCAAATTTAGAAAACCAACTTATTCTTGCTTAAGGGTAAAGGTGAGGTGGGGTGCTGCATAAAACCAGAGATTGAAATGAACACAGATAAAGTTCCTTAAGCCAAATATGGAATAGACAAGAGCTACTCCTTGCTCAACGAAATGGACACAACACCCCATATTAAACGCCTAAGAATGTACCTGACTAGTAAGTATCTTAAAACCTATGCATTGCTATGTCTCCGAAAGAGAATCAAGCATGTGTACAGGGGCATAAACGCAGCAGTGATAGGATTGGAGAGGTTTGTTGAGCAAATGAAGACCCTTTGAAGTCATATTGCATTTTACCCATTACACGGGTCTCAACTCTCCAGGTTTAAGGTATTCTTCCTTCAGCTAAAACATGCATGTGGAACCCAAGTATGATCAACCATGTGAACGGGAGACGTGTTCAAATATGTCTCAGTTTTCCTCCCCTGGTACTCGGGTGCAACATTCCAGACGCTTTACTAACACTCTCCCCACTTGGAGAGTCAGTGCATTTAACCTCCTGTTTGGCCCAGTTTGCAATTTCTGCGGAAGATGAACAGGAATAGCGAGAACCAATGAGAGGCTAGCTGGAGGTGTCTGGACGGGCAAATTTAACTCTCATTTCCCACCAGGAAGAGGAAATAACCAAAGGCTCAGCGTGCCGTGCCAGAACCAGATTAGGGTCTGAAGCCATCCTGCGGTGTTGCGGCCAGCTCAAAAGAAAGCGAGTTGAAGAAAGGAGCTCAGGGACACTGTAATTCACAAACCTGCAGAGTTATAAATGACAGCTATCGTCCAAAAATATACTGAAGTAAGGCTGCCAAGAGGACTTGAAAGCGGGGCAGAATTGCAGGAAACCGATTTCAGGAGGTAGACTGGAATTGCATTGAAAGCATAGGAAGAGGCAGAACGTCCACAATGATGCACTTGGCCAAAAAGGGCGTATGCGTTTTTTCCTGAATATATTCAGGAAAAAACGCATACGCCCTTTTTGGCCAACCAAGCAAGCTTGCAAAGGAAATCTGCACTACAATGAAGTCTCACTTCCCCCCGGTCAAAAGGGCCATCTGAAAAAAGTGTAAAATCCAGAAAGGCAACAGGCCATTGAGAACTGGGAGCCTTGTTATGCTGATGGGCGGGATGTAAATTGCCAACAACCACTCGGGAGAAGTGTATGGTGTTTCCTGAAACATCTAAAAAACAAAGCAACAGAGCCTACGGCACTTCCACTTATGGTCCTATAGCTTAGGGAAATTAAAATAAAAAAGACACAGCCACCCCAAAGTTTGGAACGGCTCTGTTTACAAGAACCTCGTTTACAGTACAAGTTCAACATCGCAGAAAGTGAAAAATGGATAAAGAAGTTGTGGTATTCACTTCCAAAGCAATATCACTCAGCAATGAAATCTATGTCATCAGGCCCTTAGCAGCACAATGAGTGGATTCAGGTATGATGATTCTAACTGAAATAAGTCACACAGAAAAAGAAACATCATAAGATATCAGTAATACACGGAATGTAAACTTGGCTACACAGGAACTGAATTACAGAACAGAACAGGGTGTCAAATTTAGAAAACCAACTTATGCTTGCTTAAGGGGAAAGGTGAGTTGGGGTGCTGCATAAAACCAGAGATTGAAATGAGCACAGATAAAGTTCCTTAAGTCAAATATGGAATAGACAAGAGCTACTCCTTGCTCAACGAAATGGACTCAACACCGCATATTAAACGCCTAAGAATGTACCTGACTAGTAAGTATCGTAAAACCTATGGATTGCTATGTCTCCGAAAGAGAATCAAGCATGTGTACAGGGGCATAAACACAGCAGTGATAGGATTGGAGAGGTTCGGTGAGCAAATGAAGAACCTTTGAAGTCATATTGCATGGTACCCATTACACGGGTCTTAACTCTCCAGGTTTAAGGTATTCTTCCTTCAGCTAAAACATGCATGTGGAACCCAAGTATGATCAACCATGTGAACGGGAGACGTGTTCAAATATGTGTCAGTTTTCCTCCCCTGGTACTCGGGTGCAACATTCCAGACGCTTTACTAACACTCTCCCCACTTGGAGAGTCAGCGCCTTTAACCTAATGTTTGGCCCAGTTTGCAATTTCTGCGGAAGATGAACAGGAATAGCGAGAACCAATGAGAGACTAGCTGGAGGTGTCTGGACGGGCAAATTTAACTCTCATTTCCCACCAGGAAGAGGAAATAACCAAAGGCTCAGCGTGCCATGCCGGAACCAGATTAGGGCCTGAAGCCATCCTGCGGTGTTGCGGCCAGGTCACAAGAAAGCGAGTTGAAGAAAGGAGCTCAGGGGCACTGTAATTCACAAACCTGCAGAGTTATAAATGACAGCTATCGTCCAAAAATAGACTGAAGTAAGGCTGCCAAGAGGACTTGAAAGCGGGGCAGAATTGCAGGAAACCGATTTCAGGAGGTAGACTGGAATTGCATTGAAAGCATAGGAAAAGAGGCAGAACGTCGACAATGATGCACTTGACCAAAAAGGGCGTATACGTTTTTTCCTGAATATATTCAGGAAAAAACGCATACGCCCTTTTTTGCCAACCAAGCAAACTAGCAAAGGAAATCTGCACTACAATGAAGTCTCACTTCCCCCCGGTCAAAAGGGCCATCTGAAAAAAGTGTAAAATCCAGAAAGGCAGGACAGGCCATGGAGAACTGGGAGCCTTGTTATGCTGATGGGCGGGATGTAAATTGCCAACAGACACTCGGGAGAAGTGTATGGTGTTTCCTGAAACATCTAAAAAACAAAGCAACAGAGCCTAGGGCACTGCCACTTATGGTCCTATAGCTTAGGGAAATTAAAATCAAAAAGACACAGCCACCCCAAAGTTTGGAACGGCTCTGTTTACAAGAACCTCGTTTACAGTACAAGTTCAACATCGCAGAAAGTGAAAAATGGATAAAGAAGTTGTGGTATTTACTTACAAAGCAATATCACTCAGCAATGAAATCTATGTCATCAGGCCCTTAGCAGCACAATGAGTGGATTCAGGTATGATGATTCTAACTGAAGTAAGTCACACAGAAAAAGAAACATCATAAGATATCAGTAATACACGGAATGTAAACTTGGCTACACAGGAACTGAATTACAGAACAGAACAGGGTCTCAAATTTAGAAAACCAACTTATTCTTGCTTAAGGGTAAAGGTGAGGTGGGGTGCTGCATAAAACCAGAGATTGAAATGAACACAGCTAAAGTTCCTTAAGCCAAATATGGAATAGACAAGAGCTACTCCTTGCTCAACGAAATGGACACAACACCCCATATTAAACGCCTAAGAATGTACCTGACTAGTAAGTATCTTAAAACCTATGCATTGCTATGTCTCCGAAAGAGAATCAAGCATGTGTACAGGGGCATAAACGCAGCAGTGATAGGATTGGAGAGGTTTGTTGAGCAAATGAAGACCCTTTGAAGTCATATTGCATGGTACCCATTACACGGGTCTCAACTCACCAGGTTTAAGGTATTCTTCCTTCAGCTAAAACATGCATGTGGAACCCAAGTATGATCAACCATGTGAACGGGAGACGTGTTCAAATATGTCTCAGTTTTCCTCCCCTGGTACTCGGGTGCAACATTCCAGACGCTTTACTAACACTCTCCCCACTTGGAGAGTCAGCGCCTTTAACCTCCTGTTTGGCCCAGTTTGCAATTTCTGCGGAAGATGAACAGGAATAGCGAGAACCAATGAGAGGCTAGCTGGAGGTGTCTGGACGGGCAAATTTAACTCTCATTTCCCACCAAGAAGAGGAAATAACCAAAGGCTCAGCGTGCCGTACCGGAACCAGATTAGGGCCTGAAGCCATCCTGTGGTGTTGCGGCCAGGTCACAAGTAAGCGAGTTGAAGAAAGGAGCTCAGGGGCACTGTAATTCACAAACCTGCAGAGTTATAAATGACAGCTATCGTCCAAAAATAGACTGAAGTAAGGCTGCCAAGAGGACTTGAAAGCGGGGCAGAATTGCAGGAAACCGATTTCAGGAGGTAGACTGGAATTGCATTGAAAGCATAGGAAAAGAGGCAGAACGTCCACAATGATGCACTGGGCCAAGAAGGGCGTATGCGTTTTTTCCTGAATATATTCAGGAAAGAACGCATACGCCCTTTTTGACCAACCAAGCAAGCTTGCAAAGGAAATCTGCACTACAATGAAGTCTCACTTCCCCCCGGTCAAAAGGGCCATCTGAAAAAAGTGTAAAATCCAGAAAGGCAGGACAGGCCATGGAGAACTGGGAGCCTTGTTATGCTGATGGGCGGGATGTAAATTGCCAACAACCACTCGGGAGAAGTGTATGGTGTTTCCTGAAACATCTAAAAAACAAAGCAACAGAGCCTAGGGCACTTCCACTTATGGTCCTATAGCTTAGGGAAATTAAAATCAAAAAGACACAGCCACTCCAAAGTTTGAGACGCCTCCGTTTACAAGAACCTCGTTTACCGTACAAGTTCAATATCACAGAAAGTGAAAAATGGATAAAGAACTTGTGGTACTTACGCACAATGCAGTATCACTCAGCAATGAAATCTATGTCATCAGGCCCGTAGCAGCATAATGAGTGGATTCAGGTACGATGATTCTAACTGAAATAAGTCACACAGAAAAAGAAACATCATAAGATATCACTAATACACGGAATGTAAACTTGGCTACACAGGAACTGCATTCCAAAACAGAACAGGGTCTCAAATTTAGAAAACCAACTTATGCTTGCTTAAGGGGAAAGGTGAGTTGGGGTGCTGCATAAAACCAGAGATTGAAATGAGCACAGATAAATTTCCTTAAGCCAAATATGGAATAGACAAGAGCTACTCCTTGCTCAACGAAATGGACTCAACACCCCATATTAAACGCCTAAGAATGTACCTGACTAGTAAGTATCTTAAAACCTATGGATGGCTATGTCTCCAAAAGAGAATCAAGCGTGTGTACAGGGGCATAAACGCAGAAGTGATAGGATTGGAGAGGTTCGGTGAGCAAATGAAGACCCTTTGAAGTCATATTGCATGGTACCCATTACACGGGTCTCAACACTCCAGGTTTAAGGTATTCTTCCTTCAGCTAAAACATGCATGTGGAACCCAGAGTATGATCAACCATGTGAACGGGAGACGTGTTCAAATATGTCTCAGTTTTCCTCCCCTGGTACTCGGGTGCAACATTCCAGACGCTTTACTAACACTCTCCCGACTTGGAGAGTCAGTCCCTTTAACCTCCTGTTTGGCCCAGTTTGCAATTTCTGCGGAAGATGAACAGGAATAGCGAGAACCAATGAGAGACTAGCTGGAGGTGTCTGGACGGGCAAATTTAACTCTCATTTCCCACCAGGAAGAGGAATTAACCAAAGGCTCAGCATGCCGGGCCGGAACCAGATTAGGGCCTGAAGCCATCTTGCGGTGTTGCGGCCAGGTCACAAGAAAGCGAGTTGAAGAAAGGAGCTCAGGGGCACTGTAATTCACAAACCTGCAGAGTTATAAATGACAGCTATCTCCAAAAATATACTGAAGTAAGGCTGCCAAGAGGACTTGAAAGCGGGGCAGAATTGCAGGAAACCGATTTCAGGAGGTAGACTGGAATTGCATTGAAAGCATAGGAAAAGAGGCAGAACGTCCACAATGATGCACTTGGCCAAAAAGGGCGTATGCGTTTTTTCCTGAATATATTCAGGAAAAAACGCATACGCCCTTTTTGGCCAACCAAGCAAGCTTGCAAAGGAAATCTGCACTACAATGAAGTCTCACTTCCCCCCGGTCAAAAGGGCCATCTGAAAAAAGTGTAAAATCCAGAAAGGCAACAGGCCATTGAGAACTGGGAGCCTTGTTATGCTGATGGGCGGGATGTAAATTGCCAACAGACACTCGGGAGAAGTGTATGGTGTTTCCTGAAACATCTAAAAAACAAAGCAACAGAGCCTAGGGCACTGCTACTTATGGTCCTATAGCTTAGGGAAATTAAAATCAAAAAGACACAGCCACCCCAAAGTTTGGAACGGCTCTGTTTACAAGAACCTCGTTTACAGTACAAGTTCAACATCGCAGAAAGTGAAAAATGGATAAAGAACTTGTGGTACTTACGTACAATGCAGTATCACTCAGCAATGAAATCTGTGTCATCAGGCCCGTAGCAGCATAATGAGTAGATTCAGGTACGATGATTCTAACTTAAATAAGTCACACAGAAAAAGAAACATCATAAGATATCACTAATACACGGAATGTAAACTTGGCTACACAGGAACTGAATTCCAAAACAGAACAGGTTCTCAAATTTAGAAAACCAACTTATGCTTGCTTAAGGGGAAAGGTGAGTTGGGGTGCTGCATAAAACCAGAGATTGAAATGAGCACAGATAAAGTTCCTTAAGTCAAATATGGAATAGACAAGAGCTACTCCTTGCTCAACGAAATGGACACAACACCGCATATTAAACGCCTAAGAATGTACCTGACTAGTAAGTATCTTAAAACCTATGGATTGCTATGTCTCCGAAAGAGAATCAAGCACGTGTACAGGGGCATAAACGCAGCAGTGATAGGATTGGAGAGGTTCGGTGAGCAAATGAAGACCCTTTGAAGTCATATTGCATGGTACCCATTACACGGGTCTTAACTCTCAAGGTTTAAGGTATTCTTCCTTCAGCTAAAACATGCATGTGGAACCCAGAGTATGATCAACCATGTGAACGGGAGACGTGTTCAAATATGTCTCATTTCTCCTCCCCTGGTACTCGGGTGCAACATTCCAGACGCTTTACTAACACTCTACCCACTTGGAGAGTCAGCGCCTTTAACCTCCTGCTTGGCACAGTTTGCAATTTCTGCAGAAGATGAACAGGAACAGCGAGAACCAATGAGAGGCTAGCTGGAGGTGTCTGGACGGGCAAATTTAACTCTCATTTCCCAGCAGGAAGAGGAAATAACCAAAGGCTCAGCATGCCGTACTGGAACCAGATTAGGGCCTGAAGCCATCCTGCGATGTTGCGGCCAGGTCACAAGAAAGCGAGTTGAAGAAAGGAGCTCAGGGGCACTGTAATTCACAAACCTGCAGAGTTATAAATGACAGCTATCGTCCAAAAATACACTGAAGTAAGGCTGCCAAGAGGACTTGAAAGCGGGGCAGAATTGCAGGAAACCGATTTCAGGAGGTAGACTGGAATTGCATTGAAAGCATAGGAAAAGAGGCAGAACGTCCACAATGATGCACTTGGCCAAAAAGGGCGTATGCGTTTTTTCCTGAATATATTCAGGAAAAAACGCATACGCCCTTTTTGGCCAACCAAGCAAGCTTGCAAAGGAAATCTGCACTACAATGAAGTCTCACTTCCCCCCGGTCAAAAGGGCCATCTGAAAAAACTGTAAAATCCAGAAAGGCAGGACAGGCCATGGAGAACTGGGAGCCTTGTTATGCTGATGGGCGGGATGTAAATTGCCAACAACCACTCGGGAGAAGTGTATGGTGTTTCCTGAAACATCTAAAAAACAAAGCAACCGAGCCTAGGGCACTTCCACTTATGGTCCTATAGCTTAGGGAAATTAAAATCAAAAAGACACAGCCACCCCAAAGTTTGGGACTCCTCCGTTTACAAGAACCTCGTTTACCGTACAAGTTCAATATCACAGAAAGTGAAAAATGGATAAAGAACTTGTGGTACTTACGTACAATGCAGTATCACTCAGCAATGAAATCTATGTCATCAAGCCCGTAGCAGCATAATGAGTGGATTCAGGTACGATGATTCTAACTGAAATAAGTCAAACAGAAAAAGAAACATCATAAGATATCACTAATACACGGAATGTAAACTTGGCTACACAGGAACTGCATTCCAAAACAGAACAGGGTCTCAAATTTAGAAAACCAACTTATGCTTGCTTAAGGGGAAAGGTGAGTTGGGGTGCTGCATAAAACCAGAGATTGAAATGAGCACAGATAAATTTCCTTAAGCCAAATATGGAATAGACAAGAGCTACTCCTTGCTCAACGAAATGGACTCAACACCCCATATTAAACGCCTAAGAATGTACCTGACTAGTAAGTATCTTAAAACCTATGGATTGCTATGTCTCCAAAAGAGAATCAAGCATGTGTACAGGGGCATAAATGCAGAAGTGATAGGATTGGAGAGGTTCGGTGAGCAAATGAAGACCCTTTGAAGTCATATTGCATGGTACCCATTACACGGGTCTCAACACTCCAGGTTTAAGGTATTCTTCCTTCAGCTAAAACATGCATGTGGAACCCAGAGTATGATCAACCATGTGAACGGGAGACGTGTTCAAATATGTCTCAGTTTTCCTCCCCTGGTACTCGGGTGCAACATTCCAGACGCTTTACTAACACTCTCCCGACTTGGAGAGTCAGTCCCTTTAACCTCCTGTTTGGCCCAGTTTGCAATTTCTGCGGAAGATGAACAGGAATAGCGAGAACCAATGAGAGACTAGCTGGAGGTGTCTGGACGGGCAAATTTAACTCTCATTTCCCACCAGGAAGAGGAAATAACCAAAGGCTCAGCATGCCGGGCCGGAACCAGATTAGGGCCTGAAGCCATCCTGCGGTGTTGCGGCCAGGTCACAAGAAAGCGAGTTGAAGAAAGGAGCTCAGGGGCACTGTAATTCACAAACCTGCAGAGTTATAAATGACAGCTGTCTCCAAAAATATACTGAAGTAAGGCTGCCAAGAGGACTTGAAAGCGGGGCAGAATTGCAGGAAACCGATTTCAGGAGGTAGACTGGAATTGCATTGAAAGCATAGGAAAAGAGGCAGAACGTCCACAATGATGCACTTGGCCAAAAAGGGCGTATGCGTTTTTTCCTGAATATATTCAGGAAAAAACGCATACGCCCTTTTTGGCCAACCAAGCAAGCTTGCAAAGGAAATCTGCACTACAATGAAGTCTCACTTCCCCCCGGTCAAAAGGGCCATCTGAAAAAAGTGTAAAATCCAGAAAGGCAACAGGCCATTGAGAACTGGGAGCCTTGTTATGCTGATGGGCGGGATGTAAATTGCCAACAGACACTCGGGAGAAGTGTATGGTGTTTCCTGAAACATCTAAAAAACAAAGCAACAGAGCCTAGGGCACTGCTACTTATGGTCCTATAGCTTAGGGAAATTAAAATCAAAAAGACACAGCCACCCCAAAGTTTGGAACGGCTCTGTTTACAAGAACCTCGTTTACAGTACAAGTTCAACATCGCAGAAAGTGAAAAATGGATAAAGAACTTGTGGTACTTACGTACAATGCAGTATCACTCAGCAATGAAATCTGTGTCATCAGGCCCGTAGCAGCATAATGAGTAGATTCAGGTACGTTGATTCTAACTTAAATAAGTCACACAGAAAAAGAAACATCATAAGATATCACTAATACACGGAATGTAAACTTGGCTACACAGGAACTGAATTCCAAAACAGAACAGGTTCTCAAATTTAGAAAACCAACTTATGCTTGCTTAAGGGGAAAGGTGAGTTGGGGTGCTGCATAAAACCAGAGATTGAAATGAGCACAGATAAAGTTCCTTAAGTCAAATATGGAATAGACAAGAGCTACTCCTTGCTCAATGAAATGGACTCAACACCGCATATTAAACGCCTAAGAATGTACCTGACTAGTAAGTATCGTAAAACCTATGGATTGCTATGTCTCCGAAAGAGAATCAAGCATGTGTACAGGGGCATAAACGCAGCAGTGATAGGATTGGAGAGGTTCGGTGAGCAAATGAAGACCCTTTGAAGTCATATTGCATGGTACCCATTCCACGGGTCTCAACTCTCCAGGTTTAAGGTATTCTTCCTTCAGTTAAAACATGCATGTGGAACCCAAGTATGATCAACCATGTGAACGGGAGACGTGTTCTAATATGTCTCAGTTTTCCTCCCCTGGTACTCGGGTGCAACATTCCATACGCTTTACTAACACTCTACCCACTTGGAGAGTCAGCGCCTTTAACCTCCTGTTTGGCACAGTTTGCAATTTCTGCGGAAGATGAACAGGAATAGCGAGAACCAATGAGAGGCTAGCTGGAGGTTTCTGGACGGGCAAATTTAACTCTCATTTCCCAACAGGAAGAGGAAATAACCAAAGGCGCAGCATGCCGGGCCGGAACCAGATTAGGGCCTGAAGCCATTCTGCGGTGTTGCGGCCAGGTCACAAGAAAGCGAGTTGAAGAAAGGAGCTCAGGGGCACTGTAATTCACAAACCTGCAGAGTTATAAATGACAGCTATCGTCCAAAAATAGACTGAAGTAAGGCTGCCAAGAGGACTTGAAAGCGGGGCAGAATTGCAGGAAACCGATTTCAGGAGGTAGACTGGAATTGCATTGAAAGCATAGGAAAAGAGGCAGAACGTCCACAATGATGCACTTGGCCAAAAAGGGCGTACGCGTTTTTTCCTGAATATATTCAGGAAAAAACGCGTACGCCCTTTTTGGCCAACCAAGCAAGCTTGCAAAGGAAATCTGCACTACAATGAAGTCTCACTTCCCCCCGGTCAAAAGGGCCATCTGAAAAAAGTGTAAAATCCAGAAAGGCAACAGGCCATTGAGAACTGGGAGCCTTGTTATGCTGATGGGCGGGATGTAAATTGCCAACAGACACTTGGGAGAAGTGTATGGTGTTTCCTGAAACATCTAAAAAACAAAGCAACAGAGCCTAGGGCACTTCCACTTATGGTCCTATAGCTGAGGGAAATTAAAATAAAAAAGACACAGCCACCCCAAAGTTTGGAACGGCTCTGTTTACAAGAAACTCGTTTACAGTACAAGTTCAACATCGCAGAAAGTGAAAAATGGATAAAGAAGTTGTGGTATTCACTTACAAAGCAATATCACTCAGCAATGAAATCTATGTCATCAGGCCCTTAGCAGCACAATGAGTGGATTCAGGTATGATGATTCTAACTGAAATAAGTCACACAGAAAAAGAAACATCATAAGATATCAGTAATACACGGAATGGAAACTTGGCTACACAGGAACTGAATTACAGAACAGAACAGGGTCTCAAATTTAGAAAACCAACTTATGCTTGCTTAAGGGTAAAGGTGAGTTGGGGTGCTGCATAAAACCAGAGATTGAAATGAGCACAGATAAAGTTCCTTAAGCCAAATATGGAATAGACAAGAGCTACTCCTTGCTCAACGAAATGGACTCAACACCGCATATTAAACGCCTAAGAATGTACCTGACTAGTAAGTATCTTAAAACCTATGGATTGCTATGTCTCCAAAAGAGAATCAAGCATGTGTACAGGGGCATAAACGCAGCAGTGATAGGATTGGAGAGGTTCGGTGAGCAAATGAAGACCCTTTGAAGTCATATTGCATGGTACCCATTACACGGGTCTTAACTCTCCAGGTTTAAGGTATTCTTCCTTCAGCTAAAACATGCATGTGGAACCCAAGTATGATCAACCATGTGAACGGGAGACGTGTTCAAATATGTCTCAGTTTTCCTCCCCTGGTACTTGGGTGCAACATTCCAGACGCTTTACTAACACTCTCCCCACTTGGAGAGTCAGCGCCTTTAACCTCCTGTTTGGCCCAGTTTGCAATTTCTGCGGAAGATGCGGCGGGCCGCTTCCGACCAGCAGAATAACGAGCCGCCGCACGCAAGATTCTTCTCGTATCACACTTTATTGGAGCACAGCTTGGTTGAAGAAAGATGGAAGGAAGACCCCGCAATCCTATAGCAGTCTGCTTATATAGGGATTAAGAACATGTGTCGCTCTGTGATTGGCTTTCGCCGGTGGTGCGACTTGTGAGCCAGCATCGGATAGGTCGCTGCTTTAAAACCTCATTAGTATACTTAGCGCAAGCGCAGTGGCCACAGGAAGGATGACTCAGCTTATTTCAGCTTCCTGCCGCGTAGCAGTTAGCTGACCGCGCCCTACATCTCCCCCTTTTTTATTTATTAGAACACCAAGCAGAACATAGCCCGTACGAGGGCAGTTTTCTGTTGGCATGTCTGAGGCACCCTCCTGCGTGCAATGCCAACAAGGGCTGCAGGGTGCAAGGGCTGCCTCAGAATAATGGCTGATTCCCTATAGAGGTGCGATGGTGGCAAGGCCTCTCTGTGCAAGGGCAATCAGGACAATGGATGACTCCCTATAGAGGTGCAATGGCGACAAGGCCTCTCTGTGCAAGGGCAATCAGGACAATGGATGACTCCCTATAGAGGTGCAATGGCGACAAGGCCTCTCTGTGCAAGGGCAATCAGGACAATGGATGACTCCCTATAGAGGTGCAATGGCGACAAGGCCTCTCTGTGCAAGGGCAATCATTTCGAATTATTCAGGGCGGAGAGCCAGGCTGCGGGAGAATCTCCTTCATTAATAGCCAGAAGTGCCTGAGTGAGCAGGACCCTATCTCGATGTGCCCTGATGCGCACACGACAGACCAACCAGAGACACAGCATAATCCCAAATACACAGCAGACTCCAAAGATTCCTACCCCCACCCACTCCCCAAAGGAGGAAAAGGCAGAAGAGAGCCAAGAGGCAAAATCTCCAAAGGCAGAGCCCGGCAGCACTCAGTTGCACAATCTGAATAATCCTTTGTGGAATTCCAACTAATACAAAGACTTCGATTAAGAATCATCAGGAACATCCAGCTCAGCATCTTCTCTGAAGTTTTCTTCAACAATTCTCGTCAGTCTTGATGGCACCCAGATCGGATCTTGATCCTGACTGGACTACTCACCGACGGTTCACTCCGTGTGTCGAGTTCTGAATCGGTCCTCCATGCAGGGCGCGAAGTTCCCGGGTTTCGGCACCACTTGCGGCGGGCCGCTTCCGACCAGCAGAATAACGAGCTGCCACACGCAAGATTCTTCTCGTATCACACTTTATTGGAGCACAGCTTGGTTGAAGAAAGATGGAAGGAAGACCCCGCAATCCTATAGCAGTCTGCTTATATAGGGATTAAGAACATGTGTCGCTCTGTGATTGGCTTTCGCCGGTGGTGCGACTTGTGAGCCAGCATCGGATAGGTCGCTGCTTTAAAACCTCATTAGTATACTTAGCGCAAGCGCAGTGGCCACAGGAAGGATGACTCAGCTTATTTCAGCTTCCTGCCGCGTAGCAGTTAGCTGACCGCGCCCTACAGGAAGATGAACAGGAATAGCGAGAACCAATGAGAGACTAGCTGGAGGTGTCTGGACGGGCAAATTTAACTCTCATTTCCCACCAGGAAGAGGAAATAACCAAAGGCTCAGCGTGCCGAGCCGGAACCAGATTAGGGCCTGAAGCCATCCTGCGGTATTGCGGCCAGGTCACAAGAAAGCAAGTTGAAGAAAGGAGCTCAGGGGCACTGTAATTCACAAACCTGCAGAGTTATAAATGACAGCTATCGTCCAAAAATAGACTGAAGTAAGGCTGCCAAGAGGACTTGAAAGCGGGGCAGAATTGCAGGAAACCGATTTCAGGAGGTAGACTGGAATTGCATTGAAAGCATAGGAAAAGAGGCAGAACGTCCACAATGATGCACTTGGCCAAAAAGGGCGTATGCGTTTTTTCCTGAATATATTCAGGAAAAAACGCATACGCCCTTTTTGGCCAACCAAGCAAGCTTGCAAAGGAACTCTGCACTACAATGAAGTCTCCCTTCCCCCCGGTCAAAAGGGCCATCTGAAAAAAGTGTAAAATCCAGAAAGGCAGGACGGGCCATGGAGAACCGGGTGCCTTGTTATGCTGATGGGCGGGATGAAAATTGCCAACAACCACTCGGGAGAAGTGTATGGTGTTTCCTGAAACATCTAAAAAACAAAGCAACAGAGCCTAGGGCACTTCCACTTATGGTCCTATAGCTTAGGGAAATTAAAATCAAAAAGACACAGCCACCCCAAAGTTTGGAACGGTTCTGTTTACAAGAACCTCGTTTACAGTACAAGTTCAACATCGCAGAAAGTGAAAAATGGATAAAGAAGTTGTGGTATTTACTTACAAAGCAATATCACTCAGCAATGAAATCTGTGTCATCAGGCCCTTAGCAGCACAATGAGTGGATTCAGGTATGATGATTCTAACTGAAGTAAGTCACACAGAAAAAGAAACATCATAAGATATCAGTAATACACGGAATGTAAACTTGGCTACACAGGAACTGAATTACAGAACAGAACAGGGTCTCAAATTTAGAAAACCAACTTATGCTTGCTTAAGGGTAAAGGTGAGTTGGGGTGCTGCATAAAACCAGAGATTGAAATGAGCACAGATAAAGTTCCTTAAGTCAAATATGGAATAGACAAGAGCTACTCCTTGCTCAACGAAATGGACACAACATCGCATATTAAACGCCTAAGAATGTACCTGACTAGTAAGTATCTTAAAACCTATGGATTGCTATGTCTCCGAAAGAGAATCAAGCATGTGTACAGGGGCATAAACGCAACAGTGATAGGATTGGAGAGGTTCGGTGAGCAAATGAAGACCCTTTGAAGTCATATTGCATGGTACCCATTCCACGGGTCTTAACTCTCCAGGTTTAAGGTATTCTTCCTTCAGCTAAAACATGCATATGGAACCCAAGTATAATCAACCATGTGAACGGGAGACGTGTTCAAATATGTCTCAGTTTTCGTACCCTGGTACTCGGGTGCAACATTCCAGACGCTTTACTAACACTCTCCCGACTTGGAGAGTCAGTCCCTTTAACCTCCTGTTTGGCCCAGTGTGCAATTTCTGCGGAAGATGAACAGGAATAGCGAGAACCAATGAGAGGCTAGCTGGAGGTGTCTGGACGGGCAAATTTAACTCTCATTTCCCAACAGGAAGAGGAATTAACCAAAGGCTCAGCATGCCGTGCCGGAACCAGATTAGGGCCTGAAGCCATCCTGCGGTGTTGCGGCCAGCTCAAAAGAAAGCGAGTTGAAGAAAGGAGCTCAGGGGCACTGTAATTCACAAACCTGCAGAGTTATAAATGACAGCTATCGTCCAAAAATACACTGAAGTAAGGCTGCCAAGAGGACTTGAAAGCGGGGCAGAATTGCAGGAAACCGATTTCAGGAGGTAGACTGGAATTGCATTGAAAGCATAGGAAAAGAGGCAGAACGTCCACAATGATGCACTTGGCCAAAAAGGGTGTATGCGTTTTTTCCTGAATATATTCAGGAAAAAACGCATACGCCCTTTTTGGCCAACCAAGCAAGCTTGCAAAGGAAATCTGCACTACAATGAAGTCTCACTTCCCCCCGGTCAAAAGGGCCATCTGAAAAAAGTGTAAAATCCAGAAAGGCAGGACAGGCCGTGGAGAACTGGGAGCCTTGTTATGCTGATGGGCGGGATGTAAATTGCCAACAACCACTCGAGAGAAGTGTATGGTGTTTCCTGAAACATCTAAAAAACAAAGCAACAGAGCCTAGGGCACTTCCACTTATGGTCCTATAGCTTAGGGAAATTAAAATCAAAAAGACACAGCCACCCCAAAGTTTGAGACGCCTCCGTTTACAAGAACCTCGTTTACCGTACAAGTTCAATATCACAGAAAGTGAAAAATGGATAAAGAACTTGTGGTACTTACGTACAATGCAGTATCACTCAACAATGAAATCTATGTCATCAGGCCCATAGCAGCATAATGAGTGGATTCCGGTACGATGATTCTAACTGAAATAAGTCACACAGAAAAAGAAACATCATAAGATATCACTAATACACGGAATGTAAACTTGGCTACACAGAAACTGCATTCCAAAACAGAACAGGGTGTCAAATTTAGAAAACCAACTTATGCTTGCTTAAGGGGAAAGGTGAGTTGGGGTGTTGCATAAAACCAGAGATTGAAATGAGCACAGATAAAGTTCCTTAAGTCAAATATGGAATAGACAAGAGCTACTCCTTGCTCAACGAAATGGACTCAACACCCCATATTAAACGCCTAAGAATGTACCTGACTAGTAAGTATCTTAAAACCTATGGATTGCTATGTCTCCAAAAGAGAATCAAGCGTGTGTACAGGGGCATAAACGCAGCAGTGATAGGATTGGAGAGGTTCGGTGAGCAAATGAAGGCCCTTTGAAGTCATATTGCATGGTACCCATTCCACGGGTTTCAACTACCCAGGTTTTAGGTATTCTTCCTTCAGCTAAAATATGCATGTGGAACCCAGAGTATGATCAACCATGTGATCGGGAGACGTGTTCAAATATGTTTCAGTTTTCCTCCCCTGGTACTCGGGTGCAACATTCCAGACGCTTTACTAACACTCTCCCCACTTGGAGAGTCAGCGCCTTTAACCTCCTGTTTGGCACAGTTTGCAATTTCTGCGGAAGATGAACAGGAATAGCGAGAACCAATGAGAGGCTAGGTGGAGGTGACTGGACGGGCAAATTTAACTCTCATTTCCCACCAGGAAGAGGAATTAACCAAAGGCTCAGCATGCCGGGCCGGAAACAGATTAGGGCCTGAAGCCATCCTGCGGTGTTGCGGCCAGGTCACAAGAAAGCGAGTTGAAGAAAGGAGCTCAGGGGCACTGTAATTCACAAACCTGCAGAGTTATAAATGACAGCTATCGTCCAAAAATAGACTGAAGTAAGGCTGCCAAGAGGACTTGAAAGCGGGGCAGAATTGCAGGAAACAGATTTCAGGAGGTAGACTGGAATTGCATTGAAAGCATAGGAAAAGAGGCAGAACGTCCACAATGATGCACTTGGCCAAAAAGGGCGAATGCGTTTTTTCCTGAATATATTCAGGAAACAACGCATACACCCTTTTTGGCCAACCAAGCAAGCTTGCAAAGGAAATCTGCACTACAATGAAGTCTCACTTCCCCCCGGTCAAAAGGGCCATCTGAAAAAAGTGTAAAATCCAGAAAGGCAGGACAGGCCATGGAGAACTGGGAGCCTTGTTATGCTGATGGGCGGGATGTAAATTGCCAACAACCACTCGGGAGAAGTGTATGGTGTTTCCTGAAACATCTAAAAAACAAAGCAACAGAGCCTAGGGCACTGCCACTTATGGTCCTATAGCTTAGGGAAATTAAAATCAAAAAGACACAGCCACCCCAAAGTTTGGAACGGCTCTGTTTACAAGAACCTCGTTTACAGTACAAGTTCAACATCGCAGAAAGTGAAAAATGGATAAAGAAGTTGTGGTATTTACTTACAAAGCAATATCACTCAGCAATGAAATCTATGTCATCAGGCCCTTAGCAGCACAATGAGTGGATTCAGGTATGATGATTCTAACTGAAATAAGTCACACAGAAAAAGAAACATCATAAGATATCAGTAATACACGGAATGTAAACTTGGCTACACAGGAACTGAGTTACAGAACAGAACAGGGTCTCAAATTTAGAAAACCAACTTATGCTTGCTTAAGGGTAAAGGTGAGTTGGGGTGCTGCATAAAACCAGAGATTGAAATGAGCACAGATAAAGTTCCTTAAGTCAAATATGGAATAGACAAGAGCTACTCCTTGCTCAACGAAATGGACTCAACACCGCATATTAAACGCCTAAGAATGTACCTGACTAGTAAGTATCGTAAAACCTATGGATTGCTATGTCTCCAAAAGAGAATCAAGCATGTGTACAGGGGCATAAACGCAGCAGTGATAGGATTGGAGAGGTTCGGTGAGCAAATGAAGACCCTTTGAAGTCATATTGCATGGTACCCATTACACGGGTCTCAACTCTCCAGGTTTAAGGTATTCTTCCTTCAGCTAAAACATGCATGTGGAACCTAGAGTATGATCAACCATGTGATCGGGAGACGTGTTCAAATATGTCTCAGTTTTCGTACCCTGGTACTCGGGTGCAACATTCCAGACGCTTTACTAACACTCTCCCGACTTGGAGAGTCAGTCCCTTTAACCTCCTGTTTGGCCCAGTTTGCAATTTCTGCGGAAGATGAACAGGAATAGCGAGAAGCAATGGAGACTAGCTGGAGGTGTCTGGACGGGCAAATTTAACTCTCATTTCCTACCAGGAAGAGGAATTAACCAAAGGCTCAGCGTGCCATGCCAGAACCAGATTAGGGCCTGAAGCCATCTTGCGGTGTTGCGGCCAGCTCAAAAGAAAGCGAGTTTAAGAAAGGGGCTCAGGGGCACTGTAATTCACAAACCTGCAGAGTTATAAATGACAGCTATCTCCAAAAATATACTGAAGTAAGGCTGCCAAGAGGACTTGAAAGCGGGGCAGAATTGCAGGAAACCGATTTCAGGAGGTAGACTGGAATTGCATTGAAAGCATAGGAAAAGAGGCAGAACGTCCACAATGATGCACTTGGCCAAAAAGGGCGTATGCGTTTTTTCCTGAATATATTCAGGAAAAAACGCATACGCCCTTTTTGGCCAACCAAGCAAGCTTGCAAAGGAAATCTGCACTACAATGAAGTCTCACTTCCCCCCGGTCAAAAGGGCCATCTGAAAAAAGTGTAAAATCCAGAAAGGCAACAGGCCATAGAGAAATGGGAGCCTTGTTATGCTGATGGGCGGGATGTAAATTGCCAACAGACACTCGGGAGAAGTGTATGGTGTTTCCTGAAACAGCTAAAAAACAAAGCAACAGAGCCTAGGGCACTGCTACTTATGGTCCTATAGCTTAGGGAAATTAAAATCAAAAAGACACAGCCACCCCAAAGTTTGGAACGGCTCTGTTTACAAGAACCTCGTTTACAGTACAAGTTCAACATCGCAGAAAGTGAAAAATGGATAAAGAACTTGTGGTACTTACGTACAATGCAGTATCACTCAGCAATGAAATCTGTGTCATCAGGCCCGTAGCAGCATAATGAGTAGATTCAGGTACGATGATTCTAACTGAAATAAGTCACACAGAAAAAGAAACATCATAAGATATCACTAATACACGGAATGTAAACTTGGCTACACAGGAACTGAATTCCAAAACAGAACAGGTTCTCAAATTTGGAAAACCAACTTATGCTTGCTTAAGGGGAAAGGTGAGTTGGGCGCTGCATAAAACCAGAGATTGAAATGAGCACAGATAAAGTTCCTTAAGTCAAATATGGAATAGACAAGAGCTACTCCTTGCTCAACGAAATGGACTCAACACCGCATATTAAACGCCTAAGAATGTACCTGACTAGTAAGTATCTTAAAACCTATGGATTGCTATGTCTCCGAAAGAGAATCAAGCATGTGTACAGGGGCATAAACGCAGCAGTCATAGGATTGGAGAGGTTCGGTGAGCAAATGAAGACCCTTTGAAGTCATATTGCATGGTACCCATTACACGGGTCTTAACTCTCCAGGTTTAAGGTATTCTTCCTTCAGCTAAAACATGCATGTGGAACCCAGACTATGATCAACCATGTGATCGGGAGACGTGTTCAAATATGTCTCAGTTTTCCTCCCCTGGTACTCGGGTGCAACATTCCATACGCTTTACTAACACTCTACCCACTTGGAGAGTCAGCGCCTTTAACCTCCTGTTTGGCACAGTTTGCAATTTCTGCGGAAGATGAACAGGAATAGCGAGAACCAATGAGAGACTAGCTGGAGGTGTCTGGACGGGCAAATTTAACTCTCATTTCCCACCAGGAAGAGGAAATAACCAAAGGCTCAGCGTGCCGTGCCGGAACCAGATTAGGGCCTGAAGCCATCCTGCGGTGTTGCGGCCAGGTCACAAGAAAGTGAGTTGAAGAAAGGAGCTCAGGGGCACTGTAATTCACAAACCTGCAGAGTTATAAATGACAGCTATCGTCCAAAAATAGACTGAAGTAAGGCTGCCAAGAGGACTTGAAAGCGGGGCAGAATTGCAGGAAACCGATTTCAGGAGGTAGACTGGAATTGCATTGAAAGCATAGGAAAAGAGGCAGAACGTCCACAATGATGCACTTGGCCAAAAAGGGCGTATGCGTTTTTTCCTGAATATATTCAGGAAAAAACGCATACGCCCTTTTTGGCCAACCAAGCAAGCTTGCAAAGGAAATCTGCACTACAATGAAGTCTCACTTCCCCCCGGTCAAAAGGGCCATCTGAAAAAAGTGTAAAATCCAGAAAGGCAACAGGCCATTGAGAACTGGGAGCCTTGTTATGCTGATGGGCGGGATGTAAATTGCCAACAGACACTCGGGAGAAGTGTATGGTGTTTCCTGAAACATCTAAAAAACAAAGCAACAGAGCCTAGGGCACTGCTACTTATGGTCCTATAGCTTAGGGAAATTAAAATCAAAAAGACACAGCCACCCCAAAGTTTGGAACGGCTCTGTTTACAAGAACCTCGTTTACAGTACAAGTTCAACATCGCAGAAAGTGAAAAATGGATAAAGAACTTGTGGTACTTACGTACAATGCAGTATCACTCAGCAATGAAATCTGTGTCATCAGGCCCATAGCAGCATAATGAGTAGATTCAGGTACGATGATTCTAACTGAAATAAGTCACACAGAAAAAGAAACATCATAAGATATCACTAATACACGGAATGTAAACTTGGCTACAGAGGAACTGCATTCCAAAACAGAACAGGTTCTCAAATTTAGAAAACCAACTTATGCTTGCTTAAGGGGAAAGGTGAGTTGGGGTGCTGCATAAAACCAGAGATTGAAATGAGCACAGATAAAGTTCCTTAAGTCAAATATGGAATAGACAAGAGCTACTCCTTGCTCAACGAAATGGACTCAACACCGCATATTAAACGCCTAAGAATGTACCTGACTAGTAAGTATCTTAAAACCTATGGATTGCTATGTCTCCGAAAGAGAATGAAGCATGTGTACAGGGGCATAAACGCAGCAGTGATAGGATTGGAGAGGTTCGGTGAGCAAATGAAGACCCTTTGAAGTCATATTGCATGGTACCCATTACACGGGTCTTAACTCTCCAGGTTTAAGGTATTCTTCCTTCAGCTAAAACATGCATGTGGAACCCAGAGTATGATCAACCATTTGATCGGGAGACGTGTTCTAATATGTCTCAGTTTTCCTCCCCTGGTACTCGGGTGCAACATTCCATACGCTTTACTAACACTCTACCCACTTGGAGAGTCAGCGCCTTTAACCTCCTGTTTGGCACAGTTTGCAATTTCTGCGGAAGATGAACAGGAATAGCGAGAACCAATGAGAGGCTAGCTGGAGGTTTCTGGACGGGCAAATTTAACTCTCATTTCCCAACAGGAAGAGGAAATAACCAAAGGCGCAGCATGCCGGGCCGGAACCAGATTAGGGCCTGAAGCCATTCTGCCGTGTTGCGGCCAGGTCACAAGAAAGCGAGTTGAAGAAAGGAGCTCAGGGGCACTGTAATTCACAAACCTGCAGAGTTATAAATGACAGCTATCGTCCAAAAATAGACTGAAGTAAGGCTGCCAAGAGGACTTGAAAGCGGGGCAGAATTGCAGGAAACCGATTTCAGGAGGTAGACTGGAATTGCATTGAAAGCATAGGAAAAGAGGCAGAACGTCCACAATGATGCACTTGGCCAAAAAGGGCGTACGCGTTTTTTCCTGAATATATTCAGGAAAAAACGCGTACGCCCTTTTTGGCCAACCAAGCAAGCTTGCAAAGGAAATCTGCACTACAATGAAGTCTCACTTCCCCCCGGTCAAAAGGGCCATCTGAAAAAAGTGTAAAATCCAGAAAGGCAACAGGCCATTGAGAACTGGGAGCCTTGTTATGCTGATGGGCGGGATGTAAATTGCCAACAGACACTTGGGAGAAGTGTATGGTGTTTCCTGAAACATCTAAAAAACAAAGCAACAGAGCCTAGGGCACTTCCACTTATGGTCCTATAGCTGAGGGAAATTAAAATAAAAAAGACACAGCCACCCGAAAGTTTGGAACGGCTCTGTTTACAAGAAACTCGTTTACAGTACAAGTTCAACATCGCAGAAAGTGAAAAATGGATAAAGAAGTTGTGGTATTCACTTACAAAGCAATATCACTCAGCAATGAAATCTATGTCATCAGGCCCTTAGCAGCACAATGAGTGGATTCAGGTATGATGATTCTAACTGAAATAAGTCACACAGAAAAAGAAACATCATAAGATATCAGTAATACACGGAATGTAAACTTGGCTACACAGGAACTGAATTACAGAACAGAACAGGGTCTCAAATTTAGAAAACCAACTTATGCTTGCTTAAGGGTAAAGGTGAGTTGGGGTGCTGCATAAAACCAGAGATTGAAATGAGCACAGATAAAGTTCCTTAAGCCAAATATGGAATAGACAAGAGCTACTCCTTGCTCAACGAAATGGACTCAACACCGCATATTAAACGCCTAAGAATGTACCTGACTAGTAAGTATCTTAAAACCTATGGATTGCTATGTCTCCAAAAGAGAATCAAGCATGTGTACAGGGGCATAAACGCAGCAGTGATAGGATTGGAGAGGTTCGGTGAGCAAATGAAGACCCTTTGAAGTCATATTGCATGGTACCCATTACACGGGTCTTAACTCTCCAGGTTTAAGGTATTCTTCCTTCAGCTAAAACATGCATGTGGAACCCAAGTATGATCAACCATGTGAACGGGAGACGTGTTCAAATATGTCTCAGTTTTCCTCCCCTGGTACTTGGGTGCAACATTCCAGACGCTTTACTAACACTCTCCCCACTTGGAGAGTCAGCGCCTTTAACCTCCTGTTTGGCCCAGTTTGCAATTTCTGCGGAAGATGCGGCGGGCCGCTTCCGACCAGCAGAATAACGAGCCGCCGCACGCAAGATTCTTCTCGTATCACACTTTATTGGAGCACAGCTTGGTTGAAGAAAGATGGAAGGAAGACCCCGCAATCCTATAGCAGTCTGCTTATATAGGGATTAAGAACATGTGTCGCTCTGTGATTGGCTTTCGCCGGTGGTGCGACTTGTGAGCCAGCATCGGATAGGTCGCTGCTTTAAAACCTCATTAGTATACTTAGCGCAAGCGCAGTGGCCACAGGAAGGATGACTCAGCTTATTTCAGCTTCCTGCCGCGTAGCAGTTAGCTGACCGCGCCCTACATCTCCCCCTTTTTTATTTATTAGAACACCAAGCAGAACATAGCCCGTACGAGGGCAGTTTTCTGTTGGCATGTCTGAGGCACCCTCCTGCGTGCAATGCCAACAAGGGCCGCAGGGTGCAAGGGCTGCCTCAGAATAATGGCTGATTCCCTATAGAGGTGCGATGGTGGCAAGGCCTCTCTGTGCAAGGGCAATCAGGACAATGGATGACTCCCTATAGAGGTGCAATGGCGACAAGGCCTCTCTGTGCAAGGGCAATCAGGACAATGGATGACTCCCTATAGAGGTGCAATGGCGACAAGGCCTCTCTGTGCAAGGGCAATCAGGACAATGGATGACTCCCTATAGAGGTGCAATGGCGACAAGGCCTCTCTGTGCAAGGGCAATCATTTCGAATTATTCAGGGCGGAGAGCCAGGCTGCGGGAGAATCTCCTTCATTAATAGCCAGAAGTGCCTGAGTGAGCAGGACCCTATCTCGATGTGCCCTGATGCGCACACGACAGACCAACCAGAGACACAGCATAATCCCAAATACACAGCAGACTCCAAAGATTCCTACCCCCACCCACTCCCCAAAGGAGGAAAAGGCAGAAGAGAGCCAAGAGGCAAAATCTCCAAAGGCAGAGCCCGGCAGCACTCAGTTGCACAATCTGAATAATCCTTTGTGGAATTCCAACTAATACAAAGACTTCGATTAAGAATCATCAGGAACATCCAGCTCAGCATCTTCTCTGAAGTTTTCTTCAACAATTCTCGTCAGTCTTGATGGCACCCAGATCGGATCTTGATCCTGACTGGACTACTCACCGACGGTTCACTCCGTGTGTCGAGTTCTGAATCGGTCCTCCATGCAGGGCGCGAAGTTCCCGGGTTTCGGCACCACTTGCGGCGGGCCGCTTCCGACCAGCAGAATAACGAGCTGCCACACGCAAGATTCTTCTCGTATCACACTTTATTGGAGCACAGCTTGGTTGAAGAAAGATGGAAGGAAGACCCCGCAATCCTATAGCAGTCTGCTTATATAGGGATTAAGAACATGTGTCGCTCTGTGATTGGCTTTCGCCGGTGGTGCGACTTGTGAGCCAGCATCGGATAGGTCGCTGCTTTAAAACCTCATTAGTATACTTAGCGCAAGCGCAGTGGCCACAGGAAGGATGACTCAGCTTATTTCAGCTTCCTGCCGCGTAGCAGTTAGCTGACCGCGCCCTACAGGAAGATGAACAGGAATAGCGAGAACCAATGAGAGACTAGCTGGAGGTGTCTGGACGGGCAAATTTAACTCTCATTTCCCACCAGGAAGAGGAAATAACCAAAGGCTCAGCGTGCCGAGCCGGAACCAGATTAGGGCCTGAAGCCATCCTGCGGTATTGCGGCCAGGTCACAAGAAAGCAAGTTGAAGAAAGGAGCTCAGGGGCACTGTAATTCACAAACCTGCAGAGTTATAAATGACAGCTATCGTCCAAAAATAGACTGAAGTAAGGCTGCCAAGAGGACTTGAAAGCGGGGCAGAATTGCAGGAAACCGATTTCAGGAGGTAGACTGGAATTGCATTGAAAGCATAGGAAAAGAGGCAGAACGTCCACAATGATGCACTTGGCCAAAAAGGGCGTATGCGTTTTTTCCTGAATATATTCAGGAAAAAACGCATACGCCCTTTTTGGCCAACCAAGCAAGCTTGCAAAGGAACTCTGCACTACAATGAAGTCTCCCTTCCCCCCGGTCAAAAGGGCCATCTGAAAAAAGTGTAAAATCCAGAAAGGCAGGACGGGCCATGGAGAACCGGGTGCCTTGTTATGCTGATGGGCGGGATGAAAATTGCCAACAACCACTCGGGAGAAGTGTATGGTGTTTCCTGAAACATCTAAAAAACAAAGCAACAGAGCCTAGGGCACTTCCACTTATGGTCCTATAGCTTAGGGAAATTAAAATCAAAAAGACACAGCCACCCCAAAGTTTGGAACGGTTCTGTTTACAAGAACCTCGTTTACAGTACAAGTTCAACATCGCAGAAAGTGAAAAATGGATAAAGAAGTTGTGGTATTTACTTACAAAGCAATATCACTCAGCAATGAAATCTGTGTCATCAGGCCCTTAGCAGCACAATGAGTGGATTCAGGTATGATGATTCTAACTGAAATAAGTCACACAGAAAAAGAAACATCATAAGATATCAGTAATACACGGAATGTAAACTTGGCTACACAGGAACTGAATTACAGAACAGAACAGGGTCTCAAATTTAGAAAACCAACTTATGCTTGCTTAAGGGTAAAGGTGAGTTGGGGTGCTGCATAAAACCAGAGATTGAAATGAGCACAGATAAAGTTCCTTAAGTCAAATATGGAATAGACAAGAGCTACTCCTTGCTCAACGAAATGGACACAACATCACATATTAAACGCCTAAGAATGTACCTGACTAGTAAGTATCTTAAAACCTATGGATTGCTATGTCTCCGAAAGAGAATCAAGCATGTGTACAGGGGCATAAACGCAGCAGTGATAGGATTGGAGAGGTTCGGTGAGCAAATGAAGACCCTTTGAAGTCATATTGCATGGTACCCATTCCACGGGTCTTAACTCTCCAGGTTTAAGGTATTCTTCCTCAGCTAAAACATGCATATGGAACCCAAGTATAATCAACCATGTGAACGGGAGACGTGTTCAAATATGTCTCAGTTTTCGTACCCTGGTACTCGGGTGCAACATTCCAGACGCTTTACTAACACTCTCCCGACTTGGAGAGTCAGTCCCTTTAACCTCCTGTTTGGCCCAGTTTGCAATTTCTGCGGAAGATGAACAGGAATAGCGAGAACCAATGAGAGGCTAGCTGGAGGTGTCTGGACGGGCAAATTTAACTCTCATTTCCCAACAGGAAGAGGAATTAACCAAAGGCTCAGCATGCCGTGCCGGAACCAGATTAGGGCCTGAAGCCATCCTGCGGTGTTGCGGCCAGCTCAAAAGAAAGCGAGTTGAAGAAAGGAGCTCAGGGGCACTGTAATTCACAAACCTGCAGAGTTATAAATGACAGCTATCGTCCAAAAATAGACTGAAGTAAGGCTGCCAAGAGGACTTGAAAGCGGGGCAGAATTGCAGGAAACCGATTTCAGGAGGTAGACTGGAATTGCATTGAAAGCATAGGAAAAGAGGCAGAACGTCCACAATGATGCACTTGGCCAAAAAGGGCGTATGCGTTTTTTCCTGAATATATTCAGGAAAAAACGCATACGCCCTTTTTGGCCAACCAAGCAAGCTTGCAAAGGAAATCTGCACTACAATGAAGTCTCACTTCCCCCCGGTCAAAAGGGCCATCTGAAAAAAGTGTAAAATCCAGAAAGGCAGGACAGGCCGTGGAGAACTGGGAGCCTTGTTATGCTGATGGGCGGGATGTAAATTGCCAACAACCACTCGGGAGAAGTGTATGGTGTTTCCTGAAACATCTAAAAAACAAAGCAACAGAGCCTAGGGCACTTCCACTTATGGTCCTATAGCTTAGGGAAATTAAAATCAAAAAGACACAGCCACCCCAAAGTTTGAGACGCCTCCGTTTACAAGAACCTCGTTTACCGTACAAGTTCAATATCACAGAAAGTAAAAAATGGATAAAGAACTTGTGGTACTTACGTACAATGCAGTATCACTCAACAATGAAATCTATGTCATCAGGCCCATAGCAGCATAATGAGTGGATTCCGGTACGATGATTCTAACTGAAATAAGTCACACAGAAAAAGAAACATCATAAGATATCACTAATACACGGAATGTAAACTTGGCTACACAGAAACTGCATTCCAAAACAGAACAGGGTGTCAAATTTAGAAAACCAACTTATGCTTGCTTAAGGGGAAAGGTGAGTTGGGGTGTTGCATAAAACCAGAGATTGAAATGAGCACAGATAAAGTTCCTTAAGTCAAATATGGAATAGACAAGAGCTACTCCTTGCTCAACGAAATGGACTCAACACCCCATATTAAACGCCTAAGAATGTACCTGACTAGTAAGTATCTTAAAACCTATGGATTGCTATGTCTCCAAAAGAGAATCAAGCGTGTGTACAGGGGCATAAATGCAGCAGTGATAGGATTGGAGAGGTTCGGTGAGCAAATGAAGGCCCTTTGAAGTCATATTGCATGGTACCCATTCCACGGGTTTCAACTACCCAGGTTTTAGGTATTCTTCCTTCAGCTAAAATATGCATGTGGAACCCAGAGTATGATCAACCATGTGATCGGGAGACGTGTTCAAATATGTCTCAGTTTTCCTCCCCTGGTACTCGGGTGCAACATTCCAGACGCTTTACTAACACTCTCCCCACTTGGAGAGTCAGCGCCTTTAACCTCCTGTTTGGCACAGTTTGCAATTTCTGCGGAAGATGAACAGGAATAGCGAGAACCAATGAGAGGCTAGGTGGAGGTGTCTGGACGGGCAAATTTAACTCTCATTTCCCACCAGGAAGAGGAATTAACCAAAGGCTCAGCATGCCGGGCCGGAAACAGATTAGGGCCTGAAGCCATCCTGCGGTGTTGCGGCCAGGTCACAAGAAAGCGAGTTGAAGAAAGGAGCTCAGGGGCACTGTAATTCACAAACCTGCAGAGTTATAAATGACAGCTATCGTCCAAAAATAGACTGAAGTAAGGCTGCCAAGAGGACTTGAAAGCGGGGCAGAATTGCAGGAAACAGATTTCAGGAGGTAGACTGGAATTGCATTGAAAGCATAGGAAAAGAGGCAGAACGTCCACAATGATGCACTTGGCCAAAAAGGGCGAATGCGTTTTTTCCTGAATATATTCAGGAAACAACGCATACACCCTTTTTGGCCAACCAAGCAAGCTTGCAAAGGAAATCTGCACTACAATGAAGTCTCACTTCCCCCCGGTCAAAAGGGCCATCTGAAAAAAGTGTAAAATCCAGAAAGGCAGGACAGGCCATGGAGAACTGGGAGCCTTGTTATGCTGATGGGCGGGATGTAAATTGCCAACAACCACTCGGGAGAAGTGTATGGTGTTTCCTGAAACATCTAAAAAACAAAGCAACAGAGCCTAGGGCACTGCCACTTATGGTCCTATAGCTTAGGGAAATTAAAATCAAAAAGACACAGCCACCCCAAAGTTTGGAACGGCTCTGTTTACAAGAACCTCGTTTACAGTACAAGTTCAACATCGCAGAAAGTGAAAAATGGATAAAGAAGTTGTGGTATTTACTTACAAAGCAATATCACTCAGCAATGAAATCTATGTCATCAGGCCCTTAGCAGCACAATGAGTGGATTCAGGTATGATGATTCTAACTGAAATAAGTCACACAGAAAAAGAAACATCATAAGATATCAGTAATACACGGAATGTAAACTTGGCTACACAGGAACTGAGTTACAGAACAGAACAGGGTCTCAAATTTAGAAAACCAACTTATGCTTGCTTAAGGGTAAAGGTGAGTTGGGGTGCTGCATAAAACCAGAGATTGAAATGAGCACAGATAAAGTTCCTTAAGTCAAATATGGAATAGACAAGAGCTACTCCTTGCTCAACGAAATGGACTCAACACCGCATATTAAACGCCTAAGAATGTACCTGACTAGTAAGTATCGTAAAACCTATGGATTGCTATGTCTCCAAAAGAGAATCAAGCATGTGTACAGGGGCATAAACGCAGCAGTGATAGGATTGGAGAGGTTCGGTGAGCAAATGAAGACCCTTTGAAGTCATATTGCATGGTACCCATTACACGGGTCTCAACTCTCCAGGTTTAAGGTATTCTTCCTTCAGCTAAAACATGCATGTGGAACCCAAGTATGATCAACCATGTGAACGGGAGACGTGTTCAAATATGTCTCAGTTTTCCTCCCCTGGTACTCGGGTGCAACATTCCAGACGCTTTACTAACACTCTCCCCACTTGGAGAGTCAGCGCCTTTAACCTCCTGTTTGGCCCAGTTTGCAATTTCTGCGGAAGATGAACAGGAATAGCGAGAACCAATGAGAGGCTAGCTGGAGGTGTCTGGACGGGCAAATTTAACTCTCATTTCCCACCAGGAAGAGGAAATAACCAAAGGCTCAGCGTGCCGTACCGGAACCAGATTAGGGCCTGAAGCCATCCTGCGGTGTTGCGGCCAGCTCAAAAGAAAGCGAGTTGAAGAAAGGACCTCAGGGGCACTGTAATTCACAAACCTGCAGAGTTATAAATGACAGCTATCGTCCAAAAATAGACTGAAGTAAGGCTGCCAAGAGGACTTGAAAGCGGGGCAGAATTGCAGGAAACCGATTTCAGGAGGTAGACTGGAATTGCATTGAAAGCATAGGAAAAGAGGCAGAACGTCCACAATGATGCACTTGGCCAAAAAGGGCGTATGCGTTTTTTCCTGAATATATTCAGGAAAAAACGCATATGCCCTTTTTGGCCAACCAAGCAAGCTGGCAAAGGAAATCTGCACTACAATGAAGTCTCACTTCCCCCCGGTCAAAAGGGCCATCTGAAAAAAGTGTAAAATCCAGAAAGGCAGGACAGGCCATGGAGAACTGGGAGCCTTGTTATGCTGATGGGAGGGATGTAAATTGCCAACAACCACTCGGGAGAAGTGTATGGTGTTTCCTGAAACATCTAAAAAACAAAGCAACAGAACCTAGGGCACTTCCACTTATGGTCCTATAGCTTAGGGAAATTAAAATCAAAAAGACACAGCCACCCCAAAGTTTGGAATGGCTCTGTTTACAAGAACCTCGTTTACAGTACAAGTTCAACATCGCAGAAAGTGAAAAATGGATAAAGAAGTTGTGGTATTTACTTACAAAGCAATATCACTCAGCAATGAAATCTGTGTCATCAGGCCCTTAGCAGCACAATGAGTGGATTCAGGTATGATGATTCTAACTGAAGTAAGTCACACAGAAAAAGAAACATCATAAGATATCAGTAATACACGGAATGTAAACTTGGCTACACAGGAACTGAATTACAGAACAGAACAGGGACTCAAATTTAGAAAAACAACTTATGCTTGCTTAAGGGTAAAGGTGAGTTGGGGTGCTGCATAAAACCAGAGATTGAAATGAGCACAGATAAAGTTCCTTAAGCCAAATATGCAATAGACAAGAGCTACTCCTTGCTCAATGAAATGGACTCAACACCGCATATTAAACGCCTAAGAATGTACCTGACTAGTAAGTATCTTAAAACCTATGGATTGCTATGTCTCCAAAAGAGAATCAAGCATGTGTACAGGGGCATAAACGAAGCACTGATAGGATTGGAGAGGTTCGGTGAGCAAATGAAGACCCTTTGAAGTCATATTGCATGGTACCCATTCCATGGGTTTCAACTACCCAAGTTTAAGGTATTCTTCCTTCAGCTAAAACATGCATGTGGAACCTAGAGTATGATCAACCATGTGATCGGGAGACGTGTTCAAATATGTCTCAGTTTTCGTACCCTGGTACTCGGGTGCAACATTCCAGACGCTTTACTAACACTCTCCCGACGTGCATAGTCAGCGCCTTTAACCTCCTGTTTGGCCCAGTTTGCAATTTCTGCGGAAGATGAACAGGAATAGCGAGAAGCAATGGAGACTAGCTGGAGGTGTCTGGACGGGCAAATTTAACTCTCATTTCCTACCAGGAAGAGGAATTAACCAAAGGCTCAGCGTGCCATGCCAGAACCAGATTAGGGCCTGAAGCCATCTTGCGGTGTTGCGGCCAGCTCAAAAGAAAGCGAGTTTAAGAAAGGGGCTCAGGGGCACTGTAATTCACAAACCTGCAGAGTTATAAATGACAGCTATCTCCAAAAATACACTGAAGTAAGGCTGCCAAGAGGACTTGAAAGCGGGGCAGAATTGCAGGAAACCGATTTCAGGAGGTAGACTGGAATTGCATTGAAAGCATAGGAAAAGAGGCAGAACGTCCACAATGATGCACTTGGCCAAAAAGGGCGTATGCGTTTTTTCCTGAATATATTCAGGAAAAAACGCATACGCCCTTTTTGGCCAACCAAGCAAGCTTGCAAAGGAAATCTGCACTACAATGAAGTCTCACTTCCCCCCGGTCAAAAGGGCCATCTGAAAAAAGTGTAAAATCCAGAAAGGCAACAGGCCATAGAGAAATGGGAGCCTTGTTATGCTGATGGGCGGGATGTAAATTGCCAACAGACACTCGGGAGAAGTGTATGGTGTTTCCTGAAACAGCTAAAAAACAAAGCAACAGAGCCTAGGGCACTGCTACTTATGGTCCTATAGCTTAGGGAAATTAAAATCAAAAAGACACAGCCACCCCAAAGTTTGGAACGGCTCTGTTTACAAGAACCTCGTTTACAGTACAAGTTCAACATCGCAGAAAGTGAAAAATGGATAAAGAACTTGTGGTACTTACGTACAATGCAGTATCACTCAGCAATGAAATCTGTGTCATCAGGCCCGTAGCAGCATAATGAGTAGATTCAGGTACGATGATTCTAACTGAAATAAGTCACACAGAAAAAGAAACATCATAAGATATCACTAATACACGGAATGTAAACTTGGCTACACAGGAACTGAATTCCAAAACAGAACAGGTTCTCAAATTTGGAAAACCAACTTATGCTTGCTTAAGGGGAAAGGTGAGTTGGGCGCTGCATAAAACCAGAGATTGAAATGAGCACAGATAAAGTTCCTTAAGTCAAATATGGAATAGACAAGAGCTACTCCTTGCTCAACGAAATGGACTCAACACCGCATATTAAACGCCTAAGAATGTACCTGACTAGTAAGTATCTTAAAACCTATGGATTGCTATGTCTCCGAAAGAGAATCAAGCATGTGTACAGGGGCATAAACGCAGCAGTCATAGGATTGGAGAGGTTCGGTGAGCAAATGAAGACCCTTTGAAGTCATATTGCATGGTACCCATTACACGGGTCTTAACTCTCCAGGTTTAAGGTATTCTTCCTTCAGCTAAAACATGCATGTGGAACCCAGACTATGATCAACCATGTGATCGGGAGACGTGTTCAAATATGTCTCAGTTTTCCTCCCCTGGTACTCGGGTGCAACATTCCATACGCTTTACTAACACTCTCCCCACTTGGAGAGTCAGCACCTTTAAACTCTTGTTTGGCCCAGTTTGCAATTTCTGCGGAAGATGAACAGGAATAGCAAGAACCAATGAGAGGCTAGCTGGAGGTGTCTGGACGGGCAAATTTAACTCTCATTTCCCACCAGGAAGAGGAAATAACCAAAGGCTCAGCGTGCCGGGCCGGAACCAGATTAGGGCCTGAAGCCATCCTGCGGTGTTGCGGCCAGGTCACAAGAAAGCGAGTTGAAGAAAGGAGCTCAGGGGCACTGTAATTCACAAACCTGCAGAGTTATAAATGACAGCTATCGTCCAAAAATATACTGAATTAAGGCTGCCAAGAGGACTTGAAAGCGGGGCAAAATTGCAGGAAACCGATTTCAGGAGGTAGACTGGAATTGCATTGAAAGCATAGGAAAAGAGGCAGAACGTCCACAATGATGCACTTGGCCAAAAAGGGCATATGTGTTTTTTCCTGAATATATTCAGGAAAAAATGCATACGCCCTTTTTGGCCAACCAAGCAAGCTTGCAAAGGAAATCTGCACTGCAATGAAGTCTCACTTCCCCCCGGTCAAAAGGGCCATCTGAAAAAAGTGTAAAATCCAGAAAGGCAGGACAGGCCATGGAGAACTGAGAGCCTTGTTATGCTGATGGGTGGGATGTAAATTGCCAACAGACACTCGGGAGAAGTGTATGGTGTTTCCTGAAACATCTAAAAAACAAAGCAACAGAGCCTAGGGCACTGCCACTTATGGTCCTATAGCTTAGGGAAATTAAAATCAAAAAGACACAGCCACCCCAAAGTTTGGGACGCCTCTGTTTACAAGAACCTCGTTTACAGTACAAGTTCAACATCGCAGAAAGTGAAAAATGGATAAAGAAGTTGTGGTATTTACTTACAAAGCAATATCACTCAGCAATGAAATCTATGTCATCAGGCCCTTAGCATCACAATGAGTAGATTCAGGTATGATGATTCTAACTGAAATAAGTCACACAGAAAAAGAAACATCATAAGATATCAGTAATACACGGAATGTAAACTTGGCTACACAGGAACTGAATTACAGAACAGAACAGGGTCTCAAATTTAGAAAACCAACTTATGCTTGCTTAAGGGTAAAGGTGAGTTGGGGTGCTGCATAAAACCAGAGATTGAAATGAGCACAGATAAAGTTTTTTAAGCCAAATATAGAATAGACAAGAGCTACTCCTTGCTCAACGAAATGGACTCAACACCGCATATTAAACGCCTAAGAATGTACCTGACTAGTAAGTATCTTAAAACCTATGGATTGCTATGTCTCCAAAAGAGAATCAAGCATGTGTACAGGGGCATAAAAGCAGCAGTGATAGGATTGGAGAGGTTCGGTGAGCAAATGAAGACCCTTTGAATTCATATTGCATGGTACCCATTACACGGGTCTCAACTCTCCAGGTTTAAGGTATTCTTCCTTCAGCTAAAACATGCATGTGGAACCCAAGTATGATCAACCATGTGAACGGGAGACGTGTTCAAATATGTCTCAGTTTTCCTCCCCTGGTACTCGGGTGCAACATTCCAGACGCTTTACTAACACTCTCCCCACTTGGAGAGTCAGCGCCTTTAACCTCCTGTTTGGCCCAGTTTGCAATTTCTGCGGAAGATGAACAGGAATAGCGAGAACCAATGAGAGGCTAGCTGGAGGTGTCTGGACGGGCAAATTTAACTCTCATTTCCCACCAGGAAGAGGAAATAACCAAAGGCTCAGCGTGCCGGGCCGGAACCCGATTAGGGCCTGAAGCCATCCTGCGGTGTTGCGGCCAGGTCACAAGAAAGCGAGTTGAAGAAAGGAGCTCAGGGGCACTGTAATTCACAAACCTGCAGAGTTATAAATGACAGCTATCGTCCAAAAATAGACTGAAGTAAGGCTGCCAAGAGGACTTGAAAGCGGGGCAGAATTGCAGGAAACCGATTTCAGGAGGTAGACTGGAATTGCATTGAAAGCATAGGAAAAGAGGCAGAACGTCCACAATGATGCACTTGGCCAAAAAGGGCGTATGCGTTTTTTCCTGAATATATTCAGGAAAAAACGCATACGCCCTTTTTGGCCAACCAAGCAAGCTTGCAAAGGAAATCTGCACTACAATGAAGTCTCACTTCCCCCCGGTCAAAAGGGCCATCTGAAAAAAGTGTAAAATCCAGAAAGGCAGGACAGGCCATGGAGGACCGGGAGCCTTGTTATGCTGATGGGCGGGATGTAAATTGCCAACAACCACTCGGGAGAAGTGTATGGTGTTTCCTGAAACATCTAAAAAACAAAGCAACAGAACCTAGGGTACTGTCACTTATGGTCCTATAGCTTAGGGAAATTAAAATCAAAAAGACACAGCCACCCCAAAGTTTGGGACGCCTCTGTTTACAAGAACCTCGTTTACAGTACAAGTTCAACATCGCAGAAAGTGAAAAATGGATAAAGAAGTTGTGGTATTTACTTACAAAGCAATATCACTCAGCAATGAAATCTATGTCATCAGGCCCTTAGCATCACAATGAGTGGATTCAGGTATGATGATTCTAACTGAAATAAGTCACACAGAAAAAGAAACATCATAAGATATCAGTAATACACGGAATGTAAACTTGGCTACACAGGAACTGAATTACAGAACAGAACAGGGTCTCAAATTTAGAAAACCAACTTATGCTTGCTTAAGGGTAAAGGTGAGTTGGCGTGCTGCATAAAACCAGAGATTGAAATGAGAACAGATAAAGTTCCTTAAGTCAAATATGGAATAGACAAGAGCTACTCCTTGCTCAACGAAATGGACTCAACACCGCATATTAAACGCCTAAGAATGTACCTCACTAGTAAGTATCGTAAAACCTATGGATTGCTATGTCTCCAAAAGAGAATCGAGCATGTGTACAGGGGCATAAACGCAGCAGTGATAGGACTGGAGAGGTTCGGTGAGCAAATGAAGACCCTTTGAAGTCATATTGCATGGTACCCATTACACGGGTCTCAACTCTCCAGGTTTAAGGTATTCTTCCTTCAGCTAAAACATGCATGTGGAACCCAAGTATGATCAACCATGTGATCGGGAGACGTGTTCAAATATGTCTCAGTTTTCCTCCCGTGGTACTCGGGTTCAACATTCCAGACGCTTTACTAACACTCTCCCCACTTGGAGAGTCAGCGCCTTTAACCTCCTGTTTGGCCCAGTTTGCAATTTCTGCGGAAGATGAACAGGAATAGCGAGAACCAATGAGAGACTAGCTGCAGGTGTCTGGACGGGCAAATTTAACTCTCATTTCCCACCAGGAAGAGGAAATAACCAAAGGCTCAGCGTGCCGTGCCGGAACCAGATTAGGGCCTGAAGCCATCCTGAGGTGTTGCCGCCAGCTCACAAGAAAGCGAGTTGAAGAAAGGAGCTCAGGGGCACTGTAATTCACAAACCTGCAGAGTTATAAATGACAGCTATCGTCCAAAAATAGACTGAAGTAAGGCTGCCAAGAGGACTTGAAAGCGGGGCAGAATTGCAGGAAACCGATTTCAGGAGGTAGACTGGAATTGCATTGAAAGCATAGGAAAAGAGGCAGAACGTCCACAATGATGCACTTGGCCAAAAAGGGCGTATGCGTTTTTTCCTGAATATATTCAGGAAAAAACGCATACGCCCTTTTTGGCCAACCAAGCAAGCTTGCAAAGGAAATCTGCACTACAATGAAGTCTCACTTCCCCCCGGTCAAAAGGGCCATCTGAAAAAAGTGTAAAATCCAGAAAGGCAGGACAGGCCATGGAGAACCGGGAGCCTTGTTATGCTGATGGGCGGGATGTAAATTGCCAACAACCACTTGGGAGAAGTGTATGGTGTTTCCTGAAACATCTAAAAAACAAAGCAACAGAACCTAGGGCACTGCCACTTATGGTCCTATAGCTTAGGGAAATTAAAATCAAAAAGACACAGCCACCCCAAAGTTTGGGACGCCTCTGTTTACAAGAACCTCGTTTACAGTACAAGTTCAACATCGCAGAAAGTGAAAAATGGATAAAGAAGTTGTGGTATTTACTTACAAAGCAATATCACTCAGCAATGAAATCTATGTCATCAGGCCCTTAGCATCACAATGAGTGGATTCAGGTATGATGATTCTAACTGAAATAAGTCACACAGAAAAAGAAACATCATAAGATATCAGTAATACACGGAATGTAAACTTGGCTACACAGGAACTGAATTACAGAACAGAACAGGGTCTCAAATTTAGAAAACCAACTTATGCTTGCTTAATGGTAAAGGTGAGGTGGGGTGCTGCATAAAACCAGAGATTGAAATGAGCACAGATAAAGTTCCTTAAGTCAAATATGGAATAGACAAGAGCTACTCCTTGCTCAACGAAATGGACTCAACACCGCATATTAAACGCCTAAGAATGTACCTCACTAGTAAGTATCGTAAAACCTATGGATTGCTATGTCTCCAAAAGAGAATCGAGCATGTGTACAGGGGCATAAACGCAGCAGTGATAGGACTGGAGAGGTTTGGTGAGCAAATGAAGACCCTTTGAAGTCATATTGCATGGTACCCATTCCACGGGTTTCAACTACCCAGGTTTAAGGTATTCTTCCTTCAGCTAAAACATGCATGTGGAACCCAGAGTATGATCAAGCATGTGAACGGGAGACGTGTTCAAATATGTCTCAGTTTTCCTCCCGTGGTACTCGGGTGCAACATTCCAGACGCTTTACTAACACTCTCCTCACGTGGAGAGTCAGCGCCTTTAACCTCCTGTTTGGCCCAATTTGCAATTTCTGCGGAAGATGAACAGGAATAGGGAGAACCAATGAGAGACTAGCTGGAGGTGTCTGGACGGGCAAATTTAACTCTCATTTCCCACCAGGAAGAGGAAATAACCAAAGGCTCAGCGTGCCGTGCCGGAACCGGATTAGGGCCTGAAGCCATCCTGCCGTGTTGCCGCCAGCTCACAAGAAAGCGAGTTGAAGAAAGGAGCTCAGGGGCACTGTAATTCACAAACCTGCAGAGTTATAAATGACAGCTATCGTCCAAAAATATTCTGAAGTAAGGCTGCCAAGAGGACTTGAAAGCGGGGCAGAATTGCAGGAAACCGATTTCAGGAGGTAGACTGGAATTGCATTGAAAGCATAGGAAAAGAGGCAGAACGTCCACAATGATGCACTTGGCCAAGAAGGGCGTACGCGTTTTTTCCTGAATATATTCAGGAAAAAACGCATGCGCCCTTTTTGGCCAACCAAGCAAGCTTGCAAAGGAAATCTGCACTACAATGAAGTCTCACTTCCCCCCGGTCAAAAGGGCCATCTGAAAAAAGTGTAAAATCCAGAAAGGCAGGACAGGCCATGGAGTACTGGGAGCCTTGTTATGCTGATGGGCGGGATGTAAATTGCCAACAGACACTCGGCAGAAGTGTATGGTGTTTCCTGAAACATCTAAAACACAAAGCAACAGAGCCTAGGGCACTTCCACTTATGGTCCTATAGCTTAGGGAAATTAAAATCAAAAAGACACACTCACCCCAATGTTTGGAATGGCTCTGTTTACAAGAACCTCGTTTACAGTACAAGTTCAACATTGCAGAAAGTGAAAAATGGATAAAGAACTTGTGGTACTTACGTACAATGCAGTATCACTCAGCAATGAAATCTATGTCATCAGGCCCTTAGCAGCACAATGAGTGGATTCAGGTATGATGATTCTAACTGAAATAAGTCACACAGAAAAAGAAACATCATAAGATATCAGTAATACACGGAATGTAAACTTGGCTACACAAGAACTGAATTACAGAACAGAACAGGGTCTCAATTATAGAAAACCAACTTATGCTTGCTTATGGGTAAAGGTGAGTTGGGGTGCTGCATAAAACCAGAGATTGAAATGAGCACAGATAAAGTTCCTTAAGCCAAATATAGAATAGACAAGAGCTACTCCTTGCTCAACGAAATGGACTCAACACCGCATGTTAAAAGCCTAAGAATGTACCTGACTAGTAAGTATCTTAAAACCTATGGATTGCTATGTCTCCGAAAGAGAATCAAGCGTGTGTACAGGGGCATAAACGCAGCAGTGATAGGATTGGAGAGGTTCGGTGAACAAATGAAGACCCTTTGAAGTCATATTGCATGGTACCCATTCCACGGGTTTCAACTACCCAGGTTTAAGGTATTCTTCCTTCAGCTAAAACATACATGTGGAACCTAGAGTATGATCAACCATGTGATGGGGAGAAGTGTTCAAATATGTCTCAGTTTTCGTACCCTGGTACTCGGGTGCAACATTCCAGACGCTTTACTAACACTCTCCCGACGTGCATAGTCAGCGCCTTTAACCTCCTGTTTGGCCCAGTTTGCAATTTCTGCGGAAGATGAACAGGAATAGCGAGAACCAATGAGAGACTAGCTGGAGGTGTCTGGACGGGCAAATTTAACTCTCATTTCCCACCAGGAAGAGGAATTAACCAAAGGCTCAGCGTGCCGTGCCGGAACCAGATTAGGGCCTGAAGCCATCCTGCGGTGTTGCGGCCAGATCACAAAAAAGCGAGTTGAAGAAAGGAGTTCAGGGGCACTGTAATTCACAAACCTGCAGAGTTATAAATGACAGCTATCGTCCAAAAATATACTGAAGTAAGGCTGCCAAGAGGACTTGAAAGCGGGGCAGAATTGCAGGAAACCGATTTCAGGAGGTAGACTGGAATTGCATTGAAAGCATAGGAAAAGAGGCAGAACGTCCACAATGATGCACTTGGCCAAAAAGGGCGTATGCGTTTTTTCCTGAATATATTCAGGAAAAAACGCATACGCCCTTTTTGGCCAACCAAGCAAGCTTGCAAAGGAAATCTGCACTACAATGAAGTCTCATTTCCCCCCGGTCAAAAGGGCCATCTGAAAAAAGTGTAAAATCCGGAAAGGCAGGACAGGCCATGGAGAACTGGGAGCCTTGTTATGCTGATGGGCGGGATGTAAATTGCCAACAGACACTCGGGGAAGTGTATGGTGTTTCCTGAAGCATCTAAAAAACAAAGCAACAGAGCCTAGGGCACTTCCACTTATGGTCCTATAGCTTAGGGAAATTAAAATCAAAAAGACACAGCCACCCCAAAGTTTGGGACGCCTCTGTGTACAAGAACCTCATTTACCGTACAAGTTCAATATCCTAGAAAGTGAAAAATGAATAAAGAACTTGTGGTACTTACGTACAATGCAGTATCACTCAGCAATGAAATCTATGTCATCAGGCCCTTAGCAGCACAATGAGTGGATTCAGGTACGATGATTCTAACTGAAATAAGTCACAGAGAAAAAGAAACATCATAAGATATCACTAATACACGGAATGTAAACTTGGCTACACAGGAACTGAATTCCAAAATAGAACAGGGTCTCAAATTTAGAAAACCAACTTATGCTTGCTTAAGGGGAAAGGTGAGTTGGGGTGTTGCATAAAACCAGAGATTGAAATGAGCATAGATAAAGTTCCTTAAGACAAATATTGAATACACAAGAGCTACTCCTTGCTCAACGAAATGGACTCAACACTGCATATTAAACGCCTAAGAATGTACCTGACTAGTAAGTATCTTAAAACCTATGGATTGCTATGTCTCCAAAAGAGAATCAAGCATGTGTACAAGGGTATAAACGCAGCAGTGATAGGATTGGAGAGGTTCGGTGAGCAAATGAAGACCCTTTGAAGTCATATTGCATGGTACCCATTCCACGGGTCTCAACTCTCCAGGTTTAAGGTATTCTTCCTTCAGCTAAAACATACATGTGGAACCCAGAGTATGATCAACCGTGTGAACGGGAGACGTGTTCAAATATGTCTCAGTTTTCCTCCCGTGGTACTCGGGTGCAACATTCCAGAAGCTTTACTAACAGTCTCCCCACTTGGAAAGTCAGCGCCTTTAACCGCCTGTTTGGCCCAGTTTGCAATTTCTGCGGAACATGAACAGGAAGAGCGAGAACCAATGAGAGACTAGCTGGAGGTGTCTGGACGGGCAAATTTAACTCCCATTTCCCACCAGGAAGAGGAAATAACCAAAGGCTCAGCATGCCGTGCCGGAACCAGATTAGGGCCTGAAGACATCCTGCGGTGTTGCGGCCAGCTCACAAGAAAGCGAGTTGAAGAAAGGAGCTCAGGGGCACTGTAATTCACAAACCTGAAGAGTTATAAATGACAGCTATCGTCCAAAAATAGACTGAAGTAAGGCTGCCAGGAGGACTTGAAAGCAGGGTAGAATTGCAGGAAACCAATTTCAGGAGGTAGAATGGAATTGCATTGAAAGCATAGGAAAAGAGGCAGAACGTCCACAATGATGCACTTGGCCAAAAAGGGCGTATGCGTTTTTTCCTGAATATATTCAGGAAAAAACGCATACGCCCTTTTTGGCCAACCAAGCAAGCTTGCAAAGGAAATCTGCACTACAATGAAGTCTCACTTCCCCCCGGTCAAAAGGGCCATCTGAAAAAAGTGTAAAATCCAGAAAGGCAGGACAGGCCATGGAGAACCGGGAGCCTTGTTATGCTGATGGGCGGGATGTAAATTGCCAACAACCACTCGGGAGAAGTGTATGGTGTTTCCTGAAACATCTAAAAAACAAAGCAACAGAACCTAGGGCACTGCCACTTATGGTCCTATAGCTTAGGGAAATTAAAATCAAAAAGACACAGCCACCCCAAAGTTTGGGACGCCTCTGTTTACAAGAACCTCGTTTACAGTACAAGTTCAACATCGCAGAAAGTGAAAAATGGATAAAGAAGTTGTGGTATTTACTTACAAAGCAATATCACTCAGCAATGAAATCTATGTCATCAGGCCCTTAGCATCACAATGAGTGGATTCAGGTATGATGATTCTAACTGAAATAAGTCACACAGAAAAAGAAACATCATAAGATATCAGTAATACACGGAATGTAAACTTGGCTACACAGGAACTGAATTACAGAACAGAACAGGGTCTCAAATTTAGAAAACCAACTTATGCTTGCTTAATGGTAAAGGTGAGGTGGGGTGCTGCATAAAACCAGAGATTGAAATGAGCACAGATAAAGTTCCTTAAGTCAAATATGGAATAGACAAGAGCTACTCCTTGCTCAACGAAATGGACTCAACACCGCATATTAAACGCCTAAGAATGTACCTCACTAGTAAGTATCGTAAAACCTATGGATTGCTATGTCTCCAAAAGAGAATCGAGCATGTGTACAGGGGCATAAACGCAGCAGTGATAGGACTGGAGAGGTTTGGTGAGCAAATGAAGACCCTTTGAAGTCATATTGCATGGTACCCATTCCACGGGTTTCAACTACCCAGGTTTAAGGTATTCTTCCTTCAGCTAAAACATGCATGTGGAACCCAGAGTATGATCAAGCATGTGAACGGGAGACGTGTTCAAATATGTCTCAGTTTTCCTCCCGTGGTACTCGGGTGCAACATTCCAGACGCTTTACTAACACTCTCCTCACGTGGAGAGTCAGCGCCTTTAACCTCCTGTTTGGCCCAATTTGCAATTTCTGCGGAAGATGAACAGGAATAGGGAGAACCAATGAGAGACTAGCTGGAGGTGTCTGGACGGGCAAATTTAACTCTCATTTCCCACCAGGAAGAGGAAATAACCAAAGGCTCAGCGTGCCGTGCCGGAACCGGATTAGGGCCTGAAGCCATCCTGCCGTGTTGCCGCCAGCTCACAAGAAAGCGAGTTGAAGAAAGGAGCTCAGGGGCACTGTAATTCACAAACCTGCAGAGTTATAAATGACAGCTATCGTCCAAAAATATTCTGAAGTAAGGCTGCCAAGAGGACTTGAAAGCGGGGCAGAATGGCAGGAAACCGATTTCAGGAGGTAGACTGGAATTGCATTGAAAGCATAGGAAAAGAGGCAGAACGTCCACAATGATGCACTTGGCCAAGAAGGGCGTATGCGTTTTTTCCTGAATATATTCAGGAAAAAACGCATGCGCCCTTTTTGGCCAACCAAGCAAGCTTGCAAAGGAAATCTGCACTACAATGAAGTCTCACTTCCCCCCGGTCAAAAGGGCCATCTGAAAAAAGTGTAAAATCCAGAAAGGCAGGACAGGCCATGGAGTACTGGGAGCCTTGTTATGCTGATGGGCGGGATGTAAATTGCCAACAGACACTCGGCAGAAGTGTATGGTGTTTCCTGAAACATCTAAAACACAAAGCAACAGAGCCTAGGGCACTTCCACTTATGGTCCTATAGCTTAGGGAAATTAAAATCAAAAAGACACACTCACCCCAATGTTTGGAATGGCTCTGTTTACAAGAACCTCGTTTACAGTACAAGTTCAACATTGCAGAAAGTGAAAAATGGATAAAGAACTTGTGGTACTTACGTACAATGCAGTATCACTCAGCAATGAAATCTATGTCATCAGGCCCTTAGCAGCACAATGAGTGGATTCAGGTATGATGATTCTAACTGAAATAAGTCACACAGAAAAAGAAACATCATAAGATATCAGTAATACACGGAATGTAAACTTGGCTACACAAGAACTGAATTACAGAACAGAACAGGGTCTCAATTATAGAAAACCAACTTATGCTTGCTTATGGGTAAAGGTGAGTTGGGGTGCTGCATAAAACCAGAGATTGAAATGAGCACAGATAAAGTTCCTTAAGCCAAATATAGAATAGACAAGAGCTACTCCTTGCTCAACGAAATGGACTCAACACCGCATGTTAAAAGCCTAAGAATGTACCTGACTAGTAAGTATCTTAAAACCTATGGATTGCTATGTCTCCGAAAGAGAATCAAGCGTGTGTACAGGGGCATAAACGCAGCAGTGATAGGATTGGAGAGGTTCGGTGAACAAATGAAGACCCTTTGAAGTCATATTGCATGGTACCCATTCCACGGGTTTCAACTACCCAGGTTTAAGGTATTCTTCCTTCAGCTAAAACATACATGTGGAACCTAGAGTATGATCAACCATGTGATGGGGAGAAGTGTTCAAATATGTCTCAGTTTTCGTACCCTGGTACTCGGGTGCAACATTCCAGACGCTTTACTAACACTCTCCCGACGTGCATAGTCAGCGCCTTTAACCTCCTGTTTGGCCCAGTTTGCAATTTCTGCGGAAGATGAACAGGAATAGCGAGAACCAATGAGAGACTAGCTGGAGGTGTCTGGACGGGCAAATTTAACTCTCATTTCCCACCAGGAAGAGGAATTAACCAAAGGCTCAGCGTGCCGTGCCGGAACCAGATTAGGGCCTGAAGCCATCCTGCGGTGTTGCGGCCAGATCACAAAAAAGCGAGTTGAAGAAAGGAGTTCAGGGGCACTGTAATTCACAAACCTGCAGAGTTATAAATGACAGCTATCGTCCAAAAATATACTGAAGTAAGGCTGCCAAGAGGACTTGAAAGCGGGGCAGAATTGCAGGAAACCGATTTCAGGAGGTAGACTGGAATTGCATTGAAAGCATAGGAAAAGAGGCAGAACGTCCACAATGATGCACTTGGCCAAAAAGGGCGTATGCGTTTTTTCCTGAATATATTCAGGAAAAAACGCATACGCCCTTTTTGGCCAACCAAGCAAGCTTGCAAAGGAAATCTGCACTACAATGAAGTCTCATTTCCCCCCGGTCAAAAGGGCCATCTGAAAACAGTGTAAAATCCGGAAAGGCAGGACAGGCCATGGAGAACTGGGAGCCTTGTTATGCTGATGGGCGGGATGTAAATTGCCAACAGACACTCGGGGAAGTGTATGGTGTTTCCTGAAGCATCTAAAAAACAAAGCAACAGAGCCTAGGGCACTTCCACTTATGGTCCTATAGCTTAGGGAAATTAAAATCAAAAAGACACAGCCACCCCAAAGTTTGGGACGCCTCTGTGTACAAGAACCTCATTTACCGTACAAGTTCAATATCCTAGAAAGTGAAAAATGAATAAAGAACTTGTGGTACTTACGTACAATGCAGTATCACTCAGCAATGAAATCTATGTCATCAGGCCCTTAGCAGCACAATGAGTGGATTCAGGTACGATGATTCTAACTGAAATAAGTCACAGAGAAAAAGAAACATCATAAGATATCACTAATACACGGAATGTAAACTTGGCTACACAGGAACTGAATTCCAAAATAGAACAGGGTCTCAAATTTAGAAAACCAACTTATGCTTGCTTAAGGGGAAAGGTGAGTTGGGGTGTTGCATAAAACCAGAGATTGAAATGAGCATAGATAAAGTTCCTTAAGACAAATATTGAATACACAAGAGCTACTCCTTGCTCAACGAAATGGACTCAACACTGCATATTAAACGCCTAAGAATGTACCTGACTAGTAAGTATCTTAAAACCTATGGATTGCTATGTCTCCAAAAGAGAATCAAGCATGTGTACAGGGGTATAAACGCAGCAGTGATAGGATTGGAGAGGTTCGGTGAGCAAATGAAGACCCTTTGAAGTCATATTGCATGGTACCCATTCCACGGGTCTCAACTCTCCAGGTTTAAGGTATTCTTCCTTCAGCTAAAACATACATGTGGAACCCAGAGTATGATCAACCGTGTGAACGGGAGACGTGTTCAAATATGTCTCAGTTTTCCTCCCGTGGTACTCGGGTGCAACATTCCAGAAGCTTTACTAACAGTCTCCCCACTTGGAAAGTCAGCGCCTTTAACCGCCTGTTTGGCCCAGTTTGCAATTTCTGCGGAACATGAACAGGAAGAGCGAGAACCAATGAGAGACTAGCTGGAGGTGTCTGGACGGGCAAATTTAACTCCCATTTCCCACCAGGAAGAGGAAATAACCAAAGGCTCAGCATGCCGTGCCGGAACCAGATTAGGGCCTGAAGACATCCTGCGGTGTTGCGGCCAGCTCACAAGAAAGCGAGTTGAAGAAAGGAGCTCAGGGGCACTGTAATTCACAAACCTGAAGAGTTATAAATGACAGCTATCGTCCAAAAATAGACTGAAGTAAGGCTGCCAGGAGGACTTGAAAGCAGGGTAGAATTGCAGGAAACCAATTTCAGGAGGTAGAATGGAATTGCATTGAAAGCATAGGAAAAGAGGCAGAACGTCCACAATGATGCACTTGGCCAAAAAGGGCGTATGCGTTTTTTCCTGAATATATTCAGGAAAAAACGCATACGCCCTTTTTGGCCAACCAAGCAAGCTTGCAAAGGAAATCTGCACTACAATGAAGTCTCACTTCCCCCCGGTCAAAAGGGCCATCTGAAAAAAGTGTAAAATCCAGAAAGGCAGGACAGGCCATGGAGAACCGGGAGCCTTGTTATGCTGATGGGCGGGATGTAAATTGCCAACAACCACTCGGGAGAAGTGTATGGTGTTTCCTGAAACATCTAAAAAACAAAGCAACAGAACCTAGGGCACTGCCACTTATGGTCCTATAGCTTAGGGAAATTAAAATCAAAAAGACACAGCCACCCCAAAGTTTGGGACGCCTCTGTTTACAAGAACCTCGTTTACAGTACAAGTTCAACATCGCAGAAAGTGAAAAATGGATAAAGAAGTTGTGGTATTTACTTACAAAGCAATATCACTCAGCAATGAAATCTATGTCATCAGGCCCTTAGCATCACAATGAGTGGATTCAGGTATGATGATTCTAACTGAAATAAGTCACACAGAAAAAGAAACATCATAAGATATCAGTAATACACGGAATGTAAACTTGGCTACACAGGAACTGAATTACAGAACAGAACAGGGTCTCAAATTTAGAAAACCAACTTATGCTTGCTTAATGGTAAAGGTGAGGTGGGGTGCTGCATAAAACCAGAGATTGAAATGAGCACAGATAAAGTTCCTTAAGTCAAATATGGAATAGACAAGAGCTACTCCTTGCTCAACGAAATGGACTCAACACCGCATATTAAACGCCTAAGAATGTACCTCACTAGTAAGTATCGTAAAACCTATGGATTGCTATGTCTCCAAAAGAGAATCGAGCATGTGTACAGGGGCATAAACGCAGCAGTGATAGGACTGGAGAGGTTTGGTGAGCAAATGAAGACCCTTTGAAGTCATATTGCATGGTACCCATTCCACGGGTTTCAACTACCCAGGTTTAAGGTATTCTTCCTTCAGCTAAAACATGCATGTGGAACCCAGAGTATGATCAAGCATGTGAACGGGAGACGTGTTCAAATATGTCTCAGTTTTCCTCCCGTGGTACTCGGGTGCAACATTCCAGACGCTTTACTAACACTCTCCTCACGTGGAGAGTCAGCGCCTTTAACCTCCTGTTTGGCCCAATTTGCAATTTCTGCGGAAGATGAACAGGAATAGGGAGAACCAATGAGAGACTAGCTGGAGGTGTCTGGACGGGCAAATTTAACTCTCATTTCCCACCAGGAAGAGGAAATAACCAAAGGCTCAGCGTGCCGTGCCGGAACCGGATTAGGGCCTGAAGCCATCCTGCCGTGTTGCCGCCAGCTCACAAGAAAGCGAGTTGAAGAAAGGAGCTCAGGGGCACTGTAATTCACAAACCTGCAGAGTTATAAATGACAGCTATCGTCCAAAAATATTCTGAAGTAAGGCTGCCAAGAGGACTTGAAAGCGGGGCAGAATGGCAGGAAACCGATTTCAGGAGGTAGACTGGAATTGCATTGAAAGCATAGGAAAAGAGGCAGAACGTCCACAATGATGCACTTGGCCAAGAAGGGCGTATGCGTTTTTTCCTGAATATATTCAGGAAAAAACGCATGCGCCCTTTTTGGCCAACCAAGCAAGCTTGCAAAGGAAATCTGCACTACAATGAAGTCTCACTTCCCCCCGGTCAAAAGGGCCATCTGAAAAAAGTGTAAAATCCAGAAAGGCAGGACAGGCCATGGAGTACTGGGAGCCTTGTTATGCTGATGGGCGGGATGTAAATTGCCAACAGACACTCGGCAGAAGTGTATGGTGTTTCCTGAAACATCTAAAACACAAAGCAACAGAGCCTAGGGCACTTCCACTTATGGTCCTATAGCTTAGGGAAATTAAAATCAAAAAGACACACTCACCCCAATGTTTGGAATGGCTCTGTTTACAAGAACCTCGTTTACAGTACAAGTTCAACATTGCAGAAAGTGAAAAATGGATAAAGAACTTGTGGTACTTACGTACAATGCAGTATCACTCAGCAATGAAATCTATGTCATCAGGCCCTTAGCAGCACAATGAGTGGATTCAGGTATGATGATTCTAACTGAAATAAGTCACACAGAAAAAGAAACATCATAAGATATCAGTAATACACGGAATGTAAACTTGGCTACACAAGAACTGAATTACAGAACAGAACAGGGTCTCAATTATAGAAAACCAACTTATGCTTGCTTATGGGTAAAGGTGAGTTGGGGTGCTGCATAAAACCAGAGATTGAAATGAGCACAGATAAAGTTCCTTAAGCCAAATATAGAATAGACAAGAGCTACTCCTTGCTCAACGAAATGGACTCAACACCGCATGTTAAAAGCCTAAGAATGTACCTGACTAGTAAGTATCTTAAAACCTATGGATTGCTATGTCTCCGAAAGAGAATCAAGCGTGTGTACAGGGGCATAAACGCAGCAGTGATAGGATTGGAGAGGTTCGGTGAACAAATGAAGACCCTTTGAAGTCATATTGCATGGTACCCATTCCACGGGTTTCAACTACCCAGGTTTAAGGTATTCTTCCTTCAGCTAAAACATACATGTGGAACCTAGAGTATGATCAACCATGTGATGGGGAGAAGTGTTCAAATATGTCTCAGTTTTCGTACCCTGGTACTCGGGTGCAACATTCCAGACGCTTTACTAACACTCTCCCGACGTGCATAGTCAGCGCCTTTAACCTCCTGTTTGGCCCAGTTTGCAATTTCTGCGGAAGATGAACAGGAATAGCGAGAACCAATGAGAGACTAGCTGGAGGTGTCTGGACGGGCAAATTTAACTCTCATTTCCCACCAGGAAGAGGAATTAACCAAAGGCTCAGCGTGCCGTGCCGGAACCAGATTAGGGCCTGAAGCCATCCTGCGGTGTTGCGGCCAGATCACAAAAAAGCGAGTTGAAGAAAGGAGTTCAGGGGCACTGTAATTCACAAACCTGCAGAGTTATAAATGACAGCTATCGTCCAAAAATATACTGAAGTAAGGCTGCCAAGAGGACTTGAAAGCGGGGCAGAATTGCAGGAAACCGATTTCAGGAGGTAGACTGGAATTGCATTGAAAGCATAGGAAAAGAGGCAGAACGTCCACAATGATGCACTTGGCCAAAAAGGGCGTATGCGTTTTTTCCTGAATATATTCAGGAAAAAACGCATACGCCCTTTTTGGCCAACCAAGCAAGCTTGCAAAGGAAATCTGCACTACAATGAAGTCTCATTTCCCCCCGGTCAAAAGGGCCATCTGAAAACAGTGTAAAATCCGGAAAGGCAGGACAGGCCATGGAGAACTGGGAGCCTTGTTATGCTGATGGGCGGGATGTAAATTGCCAACAGACACTCGGGGAAGTGTATGGTGTTTCCTGAAGCATCTAAAAAACAAAGCAACAGAGCCTAGGGCACTTCCACTTATGGTCCTATAGCTTAGGGAAATTAAAATCAAAAAGACACAGCCACCCCAAAGTTTGGGACGCCTCTGTGTACAAGAACCTCATTTACCGTACAAGTTCAATATCCTAGAAAGTGAAAAATGAATAAAGAACTTGTGGTACTTACGTACAATGCAGTATCACTCAGCAATGAAATCTATGTCATCAGGCCCTTAGCAGCACAATGAGTGGATTCAGGTACGATGATTCTAACTGAAATAAGTCACAGAGAAAAAGAAACATCATAAGATATCACTAATACACGGAATGTAAACTTGGCTACACAGGAACTGAATTCCAAAATAGAACAGGGTCTCAAATTTAGAAAACCAACTTATGCTTGCTTAAGGGGAAAGGTGAGTTGGGGTGTTGCATAAAACCAGAGATTGAAATGAGCATAGATAAAGTTCCTTAAGACAAATATTGAATACACAAGAGCTACTCCTTGCTCAACGAAATGGACTCAACACTGCATATTAAACGCCTAAGAATGTACCTGACTAGTAAGTATCTTAAAACCTATGGATTGCTATGTCTCCAAAAGAGAATCAAGCATGTGTACAGGGGTATAAACGCAGCAGTGATAGGATTGGAGAGGTTCGGTGAGCAAATGAAGACCCTTTGAAGTCATATTGCATGGTACCCATTCCACGGGTCTCAACTCTCCAGGTTTAAGGTATTCTTCCTTCAGCTAAAACATACATGTGGAACCCAGAGTATGATCAACCGTGTGAACGGGAGACGTGTTCAAATATGTCTCAGTTTTCCTCCCGTGGTACTCGGGTGCAACATTCCAGAAGCTTTACTAACAGTCTCCCCACTTGGAAAGTCAGCGCCTTTAACCGCCTGTTTGGCCCAGTTTGCAATTTCTGCGGAACATGAACAGGAAGAGCGAGAACCAATGAGAGACTAGCTGGAGGTGTCTGGACGGGCAAATTTAACTCCCATTTCCCACCAGGAAGAGGAAATAACCAAAGGCTCAGCATGCCGTGCCGGAACCAGATTAGGGCCTGAAGACATCCTGCGGTGTTGCGGCCAGCTCACAAGAAAGCGAGTTGAAGAAAGGAGCTCAGGGGCACTGTAATTCACAAACCTGAAGAGTTATAAATGACAGCTATCGTCCAAAAATAGACTGAAGTAAGGCTGCCAGGAGGACTTGAAAGCAGGGTAGAATTGCAGGAAACCAATTTCAGGAGGTAGAATGGAATTGCATTGAAAGCATAGGAAAAGAGGCAGAACGTCCACAATGATGCACTTGGCCAAAAAGGGCGTATGCGTTTTTTCCTGAATATATTCAGGAAAAAACGCATACGCCCTTTTTGGCCAACCAAGCAAACTTGCAAAGGAAATCTGCACTACAATGAAGTCTCACTTCCCCCCGGTCAAAAGGGCCATCTGAAAAAAGTGTAAAATCCAGAAAGGCAGGACAGGCAATGGAGAACTGGGAGCATTGTTATGCTGATGGGCGGGATGTAAATTGCCAACAGACACTCGGGAGAAGTGTATGGTGTTTCCTGAAACATCTAAAAAACAAAGCAACAGAGCCTAGAGCACTTCCACTTATGGTCCTATAGCTTAGGGAAATTAAAATCAAAAAGACACAGCCACCCCAAAGTTTGGGACGCCTCTGTGTACAAGAACCTCATTTACTATACAAGTTCAATATCACAGAAAGTGAAAAATGGATAAAGAACATGTGGTACTTACGTACAATGCAGTATCACTGAGCAATGAAATCTATGTCATCAGGCCCGTAGCAGCATAATGAGTGGATTCAGGTACGATGATTCTAACTGAAATAAGTCACACAGAAAAAGAAACATCATAAGATATCACTAATACACGGAATGTAAACTTGGCTACACAGGAACTGAATTACAGAACAGAACAGGGTCTCAAATTTAGAAAACCAACTTATGCTTGCTTAAGGGGAAAGGTGAGTTGGGCTGCTGCATAAAACCAGAGATTGAAATGAGCACAGATAAAGTTCCTTAAGCCAAATATGGTATAGACAAGAGCTACTCCTTGCTCAACGAAATGGACTCAACACCGCATATTAAACGCCTAAGAATGTACCTGACTAGTAAGTATCTTAAAACCTATGGATTGCTATGTCTCCGAAAGAGAATCAAGCATGTGTACAGGGGCAGAAACGCAGCAGTGATAGGATTGGAGAGGTTCGGTGAGCAAATGAAGACCCTTAGAAGTCATATTGCATGGTACCCATTCCACGGGTTTCAACTACCCAGGTTTAAGGTATTCTTCCTTCAGCTAAAACATGCATGTGGAACCTAGAGTATGATCAACCATGTGATCGGGAGACGTGTTCAAATATGTCTCAGTTTTTGTACCCTGGTACTCGGGTGCAACATTCCAGACGCTTTACTAACACTCTCCCCACTTGGAGAGTCAGTCCCTTTAACCTCCTGTTTGGCCCAGTTTGCAATTTCTGCGGAAGATGTACAGGAATAGCGAGAACCAATGAGAGACTAGCTGGAGGTCTCTGGACGGGCAAATTTAACTCTCATTTCCCACCAGGAAGAGGAATTAACCAAAGGCTCAGCGTGCCGTGCTGGAACCAGATTAGGGCATGAAGCCATCCTGTGGTTTTGCGGCCAGCTCACAAGAAAGCGAGTTGAAGAAAGGAGCTCATGGGCACTGTAATTCACAAACCTGCAGAGTTATAACTGACAGCTATCGTCCAAAAATATACTGAAGTAAGGCTGCCAAGAGGACTTGAAAGCGGGACAGAATTGCAGGAAACCGATTTCAGGAGGTAGACTGGAATTGCATTGAAAGCATAGGAAAAGAGGCAGAACGTCCACAATGATGCACTTGGCCAAAAAGGGCCTATGCGTTTTTTCCTGAATATATTCAGGAAAAAACGCATAGGCCCTTTTTGGCCAACCAAGCAAACTTGCAAAGGAAATCTGCACTACAATGAAGTCTCACTTCCCCCCGGTCAAAAGGGCCATCTGAAAAAAGTGTAAAATCCAGAAAGGCAGGACAGGCCATGGAGAACTGGGAGCCTTGTTATGCTGATGGGCGGGATGTAAATTGCCAACAGACACTCAGGAGAAGTGTATGGTGTTTCCTGAAACATCTAAAAAACAAAGCAACAGAGCCTAGGGCACTTCCACTTATGGTCCTATAGCTTAGGGAAATTAAAATCAAAAAGACACAGCCACCCCAAAGTTTGGGACGCCTCTGTTTACAAGAACCTCATTTACCGTACAAGTTCAATATCACAGAAAGTGAAAAATGGATAAAGAACTTGTGGTACTTACGTACAATGCAGTATCACTGAGCAATGAAATCTATGTCATCAGGCCCATAGTAGCATAATGAGTGGATTCAGGTACGATGATTCTAACTGAAATAAGTCACACAAAAAAAGAAACATCATAAGATATCACTAATACACGGAATGTAAACTTGGCTACACAGGAACTGAATTCCAAAATAGAACAGGGTCTCAAATTTAGAAAACCAACTTATGCTTGCTTAAGGGGAAAGGTGAGTTGGGGTGTTGCATAAAACCAGAGATTGAAATGAGCATAGATAAAGTTCCTTAAGACAAATATGGAATACACAAGAGCTACTCCTTGCTCAACGAAATGGACTCAACACTGCATATTAAACGCCTAAGAATGTACCTGACTAGTAAGTATCTTAAAACCTATGGATTGCTATGTCTCCAAAAGAGAATCAAGCATGTGTACAGGGGTATAAACGCAGCAGTGATAGGATTGGAGAGGTTCGGTGAGCAAATGAAGACCCTTTGAAGTCATATTGCATGGTACCCATTACACGGGTCTCAACTCTCCGGGTTTAAGGTATTCTTCCTTCAGCTAAAACATACATGTGGAACCCAGAGTATGATCAACCGTGTGAACGGGAGACGTGTTCAAATATGTCTCAGTTTTCCTCCCGTGGTACTCGGGTGCAACATTCCAGAAGCTTTACTAACACTCTCCCCACTTGGAAAGTCAGCGCCTTTAACCTCCTGTTTGGCCCAGTTTGCAATTTCTGCGGAACATGAACAGGAAGAGCGAGAACCAATGAGAGACTAGCTGGAGGTGTCTGGACGGGCAAATTTAACTCCCATTTCCCACCAGGAAGAGGAAATAACCAAAGGCTCAGCGTGCCGTGCCGGAACCAGATTAGGGCCTGAAGACATCCTGCGGTGTTGCGGCCAGCTCACAAGAAAGCGAGTTGAAGAAAGGAGCTCAGGGGCACTGTAATTCACAAACCTGAAGAGTTATAAATGACAGCTATCGTCCAAAAATATACCGAAGTAAGGCTGCCAGGAGGACTTGAAAGCAGGGTAGAATTGCAGGAAACCAATTTCAGGAGGTAGAATGGAATTGCATTGAAAGCATAGGAAAAGAGGCAGAACGTCCACAATGATGCACTTGGCCAAAAAGGGCGTATGCGTTTTTTCCTGAATATATTCAGGAAAAAACGCATACGCCCTTTTTGGCCAACCAAGCAAACTTGCAAAGGAAATCTGCACTACAATGAAGTCTCACTTCCCCCCGGTCAAAAGGGCCATCTGAAAAAAGTGTAAAATCCAGAAAGGCAGGACAGGCAATGGAGAACTGGGAGCATTGTTATGCTGATGGGCGGGATGTAAATTGCCAACAGACACTCGGGAGAAGTGTATGGTGTTTCCTGAAACATCTAAAAAACAAAGCAACAGAGCCTAGAGCACTTCCACTTATGGTCCTATAGCTTAGGGAAATTAAAATCAAAAAGACACAGCCACCCCAAAGTTTGGGACGCCTCTGTGTACAAGAACCTCATTTACTATACAAGTTCAATATCACAGAAAGTGAAAAATGGATAAAGAACATGTGGTACTTACGTACAATGCAGTATCACTGAGCAATGAAATCTATGTCATCAGGCCCGTAGCAGCATAATGAGTGGATTCAGGTACGATGATTCTAACTGAAATAAGTCACACAGAAAAAGAAACATCATAAGATATCACTAATACACGGAATGTAAACTTGGCTACACAGGAACTGAATTACAGAACAGAACAGGGTCTCAAATTTAGAAAACCAACTTATGCTTGCTTAAGGGGAAAGGTGAGTTGGGGTGCTGCATAAAACCAGAGATTGAAATGAGCACAGATAAAGTTCCTTAAGCCAAATATGGAATAGACAAGAGCTACTCCTTGCTCAACGAAATGGACTCAACACCGCATATTAAACGCCTAAGAATGTACCTGACTAGTAAGTATCTTAAAACCTATGGATTGCTATGTCTCCGAAAGAGAATCAAGCATGTGTACAGGGGCAGAAACGCAGCAGTGATAGGATTGGAGAGGTTCGGTGAGCAAATGAAGACCCTTAGAAGTCATATTGCATGGTACCCATTCCACGGGTTTCAACTACCCAGGTTTAAGGTATTCTTCCTTCAGCTAAAACATGCATGTGGAACCTAGAGTATGATCAACCATGTGATCGGGAGACGTGTTCAAATATGTCTCAGTTTTCGTACCCTGGTACTCGGGTGCAACATTCCAGACGCTTTACTAACACTCTCCCCACTTGGAGAGTCAGTCCCTTTAACCTCCTATTTGGCCCAGTTTGCAATTTCTGCGGAAGATGTACAGGAATAGCGAGAACCAATGAGAGACTAGCTGGAGGTCTCTGGACGGGCAAATTTAACTCTCATTTCCCACCAGGAAGAGGAATTAACCAAAGGCTCAGCGTGCCGTGCTGGAACCAGATTAGGGCATGAAGCCATCCTGTGGTTTTGCGGCCAGCTCACAAGAAAGCGAGTTGAAGAAAGGAGCTCATGGGCACTGTAATTCACAAACCTGCAGAGTTATAACTGACAGCTATCGTCCAAAAATATACTGAAGTAAGGCTGCCAAGAGGACTTGAAAGCGGGACAGAATTGCAGGAAACCGATTTCAGGAGGTAGACTGGAATTGCATTGAAAGCATAGGAAAAGAGGCAGAACGTCCACAATGATGCACTTGGCCAAAAAGGGCCTATGCGTTTTTTCCTGAATATATTCAGGAAAAAACGCATAGGCCCTTTTTGGCCAACCAAGCAAACTTGCAAAGGAAATCTGCACTACAATGAAGTCTCACTTCCCCCCGGTCAAAAGGGCCATCTGAAAAAAGTGTAAAATCCAGAAAGGCAGGACAGGCCATGGAGAACTGGGAGCCTTGTTATGCTGATGGGCGGGATGTAAATTGCCAACAGACACTCGGGAGAAGTGTATGGTGTTTCCTGAAACATCTAAAAAACAAAGCAACAGAGCCTAGGGCACTTCCACTTATGGTCCTATAGCTTAGGGAAATTAAAATCAAAAAGACACAGCCACCCCAAAGTTTGGGACGCCTCTGTTTACAAGAACCTCGTTTACCGTACAAGTTCAATATCACAGAAAGTGAAAAATGGATAAAGAACTTGTGGTACTTACGTACAATGCAGTATCACTGAGCAATGAAATCTATGTCATCAGGCCCATAGTAGCATAATGAGTGGATTCAGGTACGATGATTCTAACTGAAATAAGTCACACAAAAAAAGAAACATCATAAGATATCACTAATACACGGAATGTAAACTTGGCTACACAGGAACTGAATTCCAAAACAGAACAGGGTCTCAAATTTAGAAAACCAACTTATGCTTGCTTAAGGGGAAAGGTGAGTTGGGCTGCTGCATAAAACCAGAGATTGAAATGAGCACAGATAAACTTCTTTAAGCCAAATATAGAATAGACAAGAGCTACTCCTTGCTCAACGAAATGGACTCAACACCCCATATTAAACGCCAAAGAATGTACCTGACTAGTAAGTATCTTAAAACCTATGGATTGCTATGTCTCCGAAAGAGAATCAAGCATGTGTACAGGGGCATAAACGCAGCAGTGATAGGATTGGAGAGGTTTGGTGAGCAAATGAAGACCCTTTGAAGTCATATTGCATGGTACCCATTCCACGGGTTTCAACTACCCAGGTTTAAGGTATTCTTCCTTCAGCTAAAACATGCATGTGGAACCTAGAGTATGATCAACCATGTGATTGGGAGACGTGTTCAAATATGTCTCAATTTTCGAACCCTGGTACTCGGGTGCAACATTCCAGACGCTTTACTAACACTCTCCCCACTTGGAGAGTCAGTCCCTTTAACCTCCTGTTTGGCCCAGTTTGCAATTTCTGCGGAAGATGAACAGGAATAGTGAGAACCAATGAGAGACTAGCTGGAGGTGTCTGGACGGGCAAATTTAACTCTCATTTCCAACCAGTAAGGGGAATTAAACAAAGGCTCAGCATGCCGTGCCGGAAACAGATTAGGGCCTGAAGCCATCCTGCGGTGTTGCGGCCAGGTCACAAGAAAGCGAGTTGAAGAATGGAGCTCAGGGGCACTGTAATTCACAAACCTGCAGAGTTATAAATGACAGCTATCGTCCAAAAATAGACTGAAGTAAGGCTGCCAAGAGGACTTGAAAGCGGGGCAGAATTGCAGGAAACCGATTTCAGGAGGTAGACTGGAATTGCATTGAAAGCATAGGAAAAGAGGCAGAACGTCCACAATGATGCACTTGGCCAAAAAGGGCGTATGCGTTTTTTCCTGAATATATTCAGGAAAAAACGCATACGCCCTTTTTGGCCAACCAAGCAAGCTTGCAAAGGAAATCTGCACTACAATGAAGTCTCACTTCCCCGCGGTCAAAAGGGTCATCTGAAAAAAGTGTAAAATCCAGAAAGGCAGGACAGGCCATGGAGAACTGGGAGCCTTGTTATGCTGATGGGCGGGATGTAAATTGCCAACAGACACTCGGGAGAAGTGTATGGTGTTTCCTGAAACATCTAAAAAACAAAGCAACAGAGCCTAGGGCACTTCCACTTATGGTCCTATAGCTTAGGGAAATTAAAATCAAAAATACACAGCCACCCCAAAGTTTGGGACGCCTCTGTGTACAAGAACCTCGTTTACCGTACAAGTTCAATATCACAGAAAGTGAAAAATGGATAAAGAACTTGTGGTCCTTACGTACAATGCAGTATCACTCAGCAATGAAATCTATGTCATCAGGCCCGTAGCAGCATAATGAGTGGATTCAGGTACGATGATTCTAACTGAAATAAGTCACACAGAAAAAGAAACATCATAAGATATCACTAATACACAGAATGTAAACTTGGCTACACAGGAACAGAATTCCAAACAGAACAGGGTCTCAAATATAGAAAACCAACTTATGCTTGCTTAAGGGGAAAGGTGAGTTGGGGTGCTGCATAAAACCAGAGATTGAAATGAGCACAGATAAAGTTCCTTAAGCCAAATATGGAATAGACAAGAGCAACTCCTTGCTCAACGAAATGGACTCAACACCGCATATTAAACGCCTAAGAATGTACCTGACTAGTAAGTATCTTAAAACCTATGGATTGCTATGTCTCCGAAAGAGAATCAAGCATGTGTACAGGGGCATACACACAGCAGTGATAGGATTGGAGAGGTTCGGTGAGCAAATGAAGACCCTTTGAAGTCATATTGCATGGTACCCATTCCACGGGTTTCAACTACCCAGGTTGAAGGTATTCTTCCTTCAGCTAAAACATGCATGTGGAACCTAGAGTATGATCAACCATGTGATCGGGAGACGTGTTCACATATGTCTCAGTTTTCGTACCCTGGCACTCGGGTGCAACATTCCAGACACTTTACTAACACTCTCCCGACTTGGAGAGTCAGTCCCTTTAACCTCCTGTTTGGCACAGTTTGCAATTTCTGCGGAAGATGAACAGGAATAGCGAGAACCAATGAGAGACTAGCTGGAGGTGTCTGGACGGGCAAATTTAACTCTCATTTCCCACCAGGAAGAGGAATTAACCAAAGGCTCAGCGTGCCGTGCTGGAACCAGATTAGGGCATGAAGCCATCCTGTGGTTTTGCGGCCAGCTCACAAGAAAGCGAGTTGAAGAAAGGAGCTCAGGGGCACTGTAATTCACAAACCTGCAGAGTTATAAATGACAGCTATCGTCCAAAAATAGACTGAAGTAAGGCTGCCAAGAGGACATGAAAGCGGGGCAGAATTGCAGGAAACCGATTTCAGGAGGTAGACTGGAATTGCATTGAAAGCATAGGAAAAGAGGCAGAACGTCCACAATGATGCACTTGGCCAAAAAGGGCCTATGCGTTTTTTCCTGAATATATTCAGGAAAAAACGCATAGGCCCTTTTTGGCCAACCAAGCAAACTTGCAAAGGAAATCTGCACTACAATGAAGTCTCACTTCCCCCCGGTCAAAAGGGCCATCTGAAAAAAGTGTAAAATCCAGAAAGGCAGGACAGGCCATGGAGAACTGGGAGCCTTGTTATGCTGATGGGCGGGATGTAAATTGCCAACAACCACTCGGGAGAAGTGTATGGTGTTTCCTGAAACATCTAAAAAACAAAGCAACAGAGCCTAGGGCACTTCCACTTATGGTCCTATAGCTTAGGGAAATTAAAATCAAAAAGACACAGCCACCCCAAAGTTTGGGACGCCTCTGTTTACAAGAACCTCGTTTACCGTACAAGTTCAATATCACAGAAAGTGAAAAATGGATAAAGAACTTGTGGTACTTACGTACAATGCAGTATCACTGAGCAATGAAATCTATGTCATCAGGCCCATAGTAGCATAATGAGTGGATTCAGGTACGATGATTCTAACTGAAATAAGTCACACAGAAAAAGAAACATCATAAGATATCAGTAATACACGGAATGTAAACTTGGCTACACAGGAACTGAATTCGAAAACAGAGCAGGGTCTCAAATTTAGAAAACCAACTTATGCTTGCTTAAGGGTAAAGGTGAGTTGGGGTGCTGCATAAAACCAGAGATTGAAATGAGCACAGATAAAGTTTTTTAAGCCAAATATAGAATAGACAAGAGCTACACCTTGCTCAACGAAATGGACTCAACACCCCATATTAAACGTCAAAGAATGTACCTGACTAGTTAGTATCTTAAAACCTATGGATTGCTATGTCTCCAAAACAGAATCAAGC
>NW_027193109.1:0-70000 GCF_949987515.2 Delphinus delphis
GTACATTCTTAGGCGTTTAATATGCGGTGTTGAGTCCATTTCGTTGAGCAAGGAGTAGCTCTTGTCTATTCCATATTTGACTTAAGGAACTTTATCTGTGCTCATTTCAATCTCTGGTTTTATGCAGCACCCCAACTCACCTTTGCCCTTAAGCAAGCATAAGTTGTTTTTCTAAATTTGAGTCCCTGTTCTGTTCTGTAATTCAGTTCCTGTGTAGCCAAGTTTACATTCCGTGTATTACTGATATCTTATGATGTTTCTTTTTCTGTGTGACTTACTTCAGTTAGAATCATCATACCTGAATCCACTCATTGTGCTGCTAAGGGCCTGATGACACAGATTTCATTGCTGAGTGATATTGCTTTGTAAGTAAATACCACAACTTCTTTATCCATTTTTCACTTTCTGCGATGTTGAACTTGTACTGTAAACGAGGTTCTTGTAAACAGAGCCGTTCCAAACTTTGGGGTGGCTGTGTCTTTTTGATTTTAATTTCCCTAAGCTATAGGACCATAAGTGGAAGTGCCCTAGGTTCTGTTGCTTTGTTTTTTAGATGTTTCAGGAAACACCATACACTTCTCCCGAGTGGTTGTTGGCAATTTACATCCCGCCCATCAGCATAACAAGGCTCCCAGTTCTCCATGGCCTGTCCTGCCTTTCTGGATTTTACACTTTTTTCAGATGGCCCTTTTGACCGGGGGGAAGTGAGACTTCATTGTAGTGCAGATTTCCTTTGCAAGCTTGCTTGGTTGGCCAAAAAGGGCCTATGCGTTTTTTCCTGAATATATTCAGGAAAAAACGCATACGCCCTTTTTGGCCAAGTGCATCATTGTGGACGTTCTGCCTCTTTTCCTATGCTTTCAATGCAATTCCAGTCTACCTCCTGAAATCGGTTTCCTGCAATTCTGCCCCGCTTTCAAGTCCTCTTGGCAGCCTTACTTCAGTCTATTTTTGGACGATAGCTGTCATTTATAACTCTGCAGGTTTGTGAATTACAGTGCCCCTGAGCTCCTTTCTTCAACTCGCTTTCTTTTGAGCTGGCCGCAACACCGCAGGATGGCTTCAGGCCCTAATCTGGTTCCGGTACGGCACGCTGAGCCTTTGGTTATTTCCTCTTCCTGGTGGGAAATGAGAGTTAAATTTGCCCGTCCAGACACCTTCAGCTAGTCTCTCATTGGTTCTCGCTATTCCTGTTCATCTTCCGCAGAAATTGCAAACTGGGCCAAACAGGAGGTTAAAGGCGCTGACTCTCCAAGTGGGGAGAGTGTTAGTGAAGCGTCTGGAATGTTGCACCCGAGTACCAGGGGAGGAAAACTGAGACATATTTGAACACGTCTCCCGTTCACACGGTTGATCATACTTGGGTTCCACATGCATGTCTTAGCTGAAGGAAGAATACTTTAAACCTGGAGAGTTGAGACCCGTGTAATGGGTACCATGCAATATGACTTCAAAGGGTCTTCATTTGCTCACCGAACCTCTCCAATCCTATCACTGCTGCGTTTATGCCCCTGTACACATGCTTGATTCTCTTTCGGAGACATAGCAATCCATAGGTTTCAAGATAATTACTAGTCAGGTACATTCTTAGGCGTTTAATATGCGGTGTTGAGTCCATTTCATTGAGCAAGGAGTAGCTCTTGTCTATTCCATATTTGGCTTAAGGAACTTTATCTGTGCTCATTTCAATCTCTGGTTTTATGCAGCACCCCAACTCACCTTTACCCTTAAGCAAGAATAAGTTGTTTTTCTAAATTTGAGACCCTGTTCTGTTCTGTAATTCAGTTCCTGTGTAGCCAAGTTTACATTCCGTGTATTACTGATATCTTATGATGTTTCTTTTTCTGTGTGACTTATTTCAGTTAGAATCATCGTACCTGAATCTACTCATTATGCTGCTACGCGCCTGATGACATAGATTTCATTGCTGAGTGATACTGCATTGTACGTAAGTACCACAAGTTCTTTATCCATTTTTCACTTTCTGCGATGTTGAACTTGTACTGTAAACGAGGTTCTTGTAAACAGAGCCGTACCAAACTTTGGGGTGGCTGTGTCTTTTTGATTTTAATTTCCCTAAGCTATAGGACCATAAGTGGAAGTGCCCTAGGCTCTGTTGCTTTGTTTTTTAGATGTTTCAGGAAACACCATACACTTCTCCCGAGTGTCTGTTGGCAATTTACATCCCGCCCATCAGCATAACAAGGCTCCCAGTTCTCCATGGCCTGTCCTGCCTTTCTGGATTTTACACTTTTTTCAGATGGCCCTTTTGACCGGGGGGAAGTGAGACTTCATTGTAGTGCAGATTTCTTTTACAAGTTTGCTTGGTTGGCCAAAAAGGGCGTATGCGTTTTTTCCTGAATATATTCAGGAAAAAACGCATACGCCCTTTTTGGCCAAGTGCATCATTGTGGACGTTCTGCCTCTTTTCCTATGCTTTCAATGCAATTCCAGTCTACCTCCTGAAATCGGTTTCCTGCAATTCTGCCCCGCTTTCAAGTCCTCTTGGCAGCCTTACTTCAGTCTATTTTTGGACGATAGCTGTCATTTATAACGTTGCAGGTTTGTGAATTACAGTGCCCCTGAGCTCCTTTCTTCAACTCGCTTTCTTTTGAGCTGGCCGCAACACCGCAGGATGGCTTCAGGCCCTAATCTGGTTCCGGCACGGCACGCTGAGCCTTTGGTTATTTCCTCTTCCTGGTGGGAAATGAGAGTTAAATTTGCCCGTCCAGACACCTCCAGCTAGTCTCTCATTGGTTCTCGCTATTCCTGTTCATCTTCCGCAGAAATTGCAAACTGGGCCAAACAGGAGGTTAAAGGCGCTGACTCTCCAAGTGGGGAGAGTGTTAGTAAAGCGTCTGGAATGTTGCACCCGAGCACCAGGGTACGGAAACTGAGGCATATTTGAACACGTCTCCCGATCACATGGTTGATCATACTCTAGGTTCCACATGCATGTTTTAGCTGAAGGAAGAATACCTTAAACCTGGGTAGTTGAAACCCGTGGAATGGGTACCATGCAATATGACTTCAAAGGGTCTTCATTTGCTCACCGAACCTCTCCAATCCTATCACTGCTGCGTTTATGCCCCTGTACACATGCTTGATTCTCTTTCGGAGACATAGCAATCCATAGGTTTAAAGATACTTACTAGTCAGGTACATTCATAGGCGTTTATTATGCGGTGTTGAGTCTATTTCGTTGAGCAAGGAGCAGCTCTTGTCTATTCCATATTTGGCTTAAGGAACTTTATCTGTGCTCATTTCAATCTCTGGTATTATGCAGCACCCCAACTCACCTTTCCCCTTAAGCAAGCATAAGTTGGTTTTCTCAATTTGAGACCCTGTTCTGTTCTGTAATTCAGTTCCTGTGTAGCCAAGTTTACATTCCGAATATTACTGATATCTTATGATGTTTCTTTTTCTGTGTGACTTATTTCAGTTAGAATCATCATACCTGAATCCACTCATTGTGCTGCTAAGGGCCTGATGACATAGATTTCACTGCTGAGTGATATTGCTTTGTAATTAAATACCACATCTTCTTTATCCATTTTTCAATTTCTGCGATGTTGAACGTGTACTGTAAACGAGTTTCCTGTAAACAGAGCTGTTCCAAACTTTGGGGTGGCTGTGTCTTTTTGATTTTAATTTCCCTAAGTTATAGGACCATAAGTGGAAGTGCCCTAGGCTCTGTTGCTTTGTTTTTTAGATGTTTCAGGAAACACCATACACTTCTCCAGAGTGGCTGTTGGCAATTTACATCCCGCCCATCAGCATAAGAAGGCTCCCAGTTCTCCATTGCCTGTCGTGCCTTTATGGATTCTACACTTTTTTCAGATGGCCCTTTTGACCAGGTGGAAGTGAGACTTCATTGTAGTGCAGATTTCCTTTGCAAGCTTGCTTGGTTGGCCAAAAAGGGCGTATGCGTTTTTTCCTGAATATATTCAGGAAAAAAAGCATACGCACTTTTTGGCCAAGTGCATCATTGTCGAGGTTCTGACTCTCTTCATATGTTTTCAATGCAATTCCAGTCTACCTCCTGAAATCGGTTTCCTGCAATTCTGCCTTGCTTTCAATGCCTCTTCATAGCCTTACCTCAATATATTTTTTGAAAATAGTTGGCCTTTATAACTCTGCAGGTTTTTGAATTGCATTGGCCCTTAGCTCCATTTTTTAGCTCTTATTTTTGTGGTCTTGCCCCGTAACCACAGGATTCCTTGAAGCCCTATTTCTCTTCTGGGGCACCTTGCTGTGCCTTTGGTTAATTCTTCTTACTGATGTGATATTAGAGTGACATGTGCCCATTGAAACCGCTACAGCTAGTTTCTCACTGGTTCCTCCTATTCCCATTCATCCTCTGCACTAACTGCAGACTGTGCGATAGCAGAACTTAAAGGCATTGACTCCATGTGGGGATGTTGTTAGTAAAGCGGCTGGAATGTCGATCCGGAGCCCCAGGAGAGGAAAAATGAGGTGCGTTTTAGAAACCTTTCCCGATCATATGGTATACCAGTCGCTGGGTTTCCCAAGCATGGTTTAGCTGTAGGAAGATTCCCTTCAACCTGGAGTGTTGGGACCCTTGGAATGAGTAGCATGAAGTATTGCATTAAACTTTCGGCAGTTGCTCACCAAAGCTCACCAATCCTCTCAGCCCCAAGTGTCCAGCCTTATGTCTTATCCAGCTGTGGGTTTATATGTGGTCAATCCAGGTTGCATCACAGCCCCTGAGCGAATTTTGTAAGAATTTTTCTCTCTTTCATTGTTTCAGCGTTTTGTTTTTAAAATTTATTTCTATAATGGGGTTTAGCTCATCTTCACTGCTGTGTTTGTGCCGCTCTGCACACACTTGATTCCCTTATGGAGATATATCAATACATGGGTTTTAAGATTCTTATTACTCAGATATATTTCTCTGCAGTGTATAGGGTGTGTTGAGGCCAGTTCATTGAGCAAGGTGTAGATCTTGTCTAATACCTATTTGGTTTATTGAACGGTATCTGTGCTAATTTCAAACTCTGGTTTTATGCATCACCCCACCTCTCCTTTCCCCTTAAGCTGACATAAGTGTGTTTTCTAAATGTGAGACACTGTTCTGTTCTGTAATTCATTTCTTGTGCAGCCATATTTACCCTCCCTCTATAAGTGATATCTTATGATATGTTTCTTTTTCTGTTTGACTTATTTCAAGTAGTATTATCGGACCTAAATCCACTCTTTATCCTTCTACTAGCCTTATTACATTGATTTCATGGTGAAGAGATATTCCATTGTACATAAGTACCACATCTTCTTTATCCATTGTTCTCTTTCCTGGGATATTTAAGGTGTACTGAAGTTGAGGTTCTTGTAAACAGAGTAGCCCTAAACTGTGGTGTGCTTGTGTCTTGTTGATTTTTAGACTTCCCTAGATATACTCCCATGATTGGAAGTGTCCTATGCTCTGTAGCTCTGTTTTTTAGATGATTTAGGAACCACCATACACTTCTCCAGAGTGGCTCTCGGCAGTTCACACACTGCCCATCAGCGTATAAAGGCTCCCTGTTCTCCATGGCCTGTCCTGCATTTCTGGTTTTTACAATTTTTTAGGATGGCCCTTTTGACCGGTGGGAAGTGAGACTTCTTTGTTGTGCACATTTGCATTGCTTGCTTGCTTCATTGCCCATAAAGGGCGTATGCGTTTTTTCCTGGATATAATCAGGAAAAAACGCATACGCCCTTTTGGGCCAACTGCATCATTGTCGAAATTCTGCTGCTTTTCATGTGCGTTAAAGACGAGTCCAATCTATCTCTTGAAATCTGTTTCTTGCAATTCTGTCTTGCATTCAGATCCTCTTCTTTGCCTTACCTCAACATATTTTTGGACGTTAGTTTTCATTTATAACTCTGCAGGTTTGTGAATTGCAGTGACCCTGAGCTCCATTTTTTAAGTTGCTCTTTTGTGAGCTGGCCTCAAACCCGCAGGATTGCTTCAGGCCCTATTTTGGCTCTGGCGAGGCAGGCTGAGCCTTTCTTTAATTCTTATTCTTAATGGGAAATTAGAGTGATATGTGCCCGTCCAAACCCCTACAACTCTTCTCTCATTGGTTCCCCCTCTTCCCGTTCATCCTCCTCACAATTTGCAAAATGTGTGAAACAGAAGTTTAAATGTGCTGATTCTCCAAGTGGGGAGATTCTAAGTAGCGTGGCTGGAATGGTGAACAGGAGCACCAGGAGAGGATAAATGAGGTGCATTTTAGACACATCTCCCGATCACATGGTGTACAGTCCTCTGGGTTTTCCATGCATGTTTTAGCTGTAGGAAGATCCCTTGAACCTGCAGATTTGGGACCCATTGAATGGGTACCAGGTAGTATTACTTTAAAGGGTGTGCATTTCCTCACCCAACCTCACATTTCTCTTAGCGCAAACAGTTTCCAGCCTTATGTCTCATCCTGCTGTGGGTCTAGATGTGTTCAATCCATGTTGCATCACCGTCCCTGAGGAAAAGTTGTAAGAGGTTTTCTCTGTCTCTCTGTCGTTTATTTTTTTCAATTTATTACTATATTGGTTACAGCTGATTTTCAAAGCTCTGTTTCTTGCTGCTGTACATCCACTTGATTCACGTACAGAGAGACATCAATAAATTCTTTTTCAGATTCTTACCAGTCGTATATATTCTTTTCCGGTGACTTGAGTGTGCTGAGTGCAGTTCTTTTAGCTACCGTGTAGGCCTTGTTGATTATCAGTTTGGTATTTGGAATGGTATCTTTGCTAATTTCAACCTCCTGGATGATGCCTCACCCCTCCCCACCTTTCCCGTTTAGCAGCCTTATGCGTGTTTTCTACATATTTGACTATGTTTTTGTTTTGTAATTTATTTCATGTGTAGCCATTTTGGATTCCACCTTTAAGTGATATCTTATGATATGTGTCTTTTTCTTTTTGAATTCTGTCACTTAGAATGATCATACGTAACTCCTCCGGAGTTGTTACAACTGGCCATATTTCATTGATTTCCAGGCTGAATAATATTCCACTCTACCTAAGTACCACATCTCTATCCATTTTTTCCCTCCAGAGACATTTAAGTTATATCCTAGTCGAGGATCTTTTAAACAGAGAGGGGGTAAACATTGGGGTGCCTGTGTCCTCTCGATTTTTGTTTTTCCCAAGATATACGCCCATGAGTGCAAGTGCCCTATGCTCTGTAGCTCATTTTTTAGATGCTTTAGTAAACACAATACACTTCTCCAGAATGGCCGTTGGCAATATACATTTCCACTATAAGTCTCACAGGGCTCCCTCTTCTCGTTGCCCTGTCCTGCATTTCTGTTGTTTACGCTTTATGAGGATGGCTCTTCTGACTGATGCGAAGTGATATCTTTTGTAGTATTGACTTCCAGTGCCCACCTGTTTGGTTGGCTAAAAAAGTGTATGCCCTTTTCTTGAATATATACAGAAAAGAACGCATACACCCTTTTTGGCCAACTGCAATGTTGGCAATGTTCAGCTCCTTTTCTTGTGCTTAATGGCGAGTCCTTTCTACCTCCTCAAATCCCTTTCCTGCCATTCTCCCTTGCTTACAAGTCCTTTTCTCTGACTTTCCTCAAGACATTTTTCAGTGATGGATATTTTCAACTCTGCAGTTTTGTGAATTTTACTGCCCCTGAGTTCCATTGTTCAACTTGTGTTTATGGGAACTGGCCACAAAGCAGCGGGATTTCCTCAAGCCCTATACTGTTTCCATGGGCAACCCTAGCCTTTGGTCAATTCGTCTTCCTGATTGGAAATTAGAGTGACATGTGCCTGTCTGAACACCTAGGACTTGTCTCTCATTGTTCCTCATCCTTCTGCTTCATCCTCTGGACAAATTCCAAACTGTACGCAACAGGATGTTGACAGTGCTGACATCTCCAAGTGGGGAGACTGTTAGTAAAGACGCTGGAGGTGTGAACCCGAGCACCAGGAGATGAGGAGATGAGATGCCTTTTCCAAACTCTTCCCGATCAGACGGTATACCATCCTCTGGGTGTGACAGACATGTTTTAGCAGTAGGAAGAGTCCCATTCATGTAAGGAGAACACCAGGGCTTTTTCAAAATCAGTGTCTCCCCGAAACCCAAACTGGGGAATTTTTTAAGCTACAGCTACACATATGTTCATTAAGGGCCTTGGGAAGTAGGCAGAGTCCAAACTTTAGATGATTGAAGTCTTCAGGGTCAGAAGCACTCACCACCAGCTTCCCTTAGGCTACACTTTAACTGTCATTGATAGATGATGTCAATAAAAATATCTATTCTTTTTCAGATTATTTCCCCTTATAGGTTATTGCAAAATGTTGAGTGTAGTTCCCTGTGCTATACAGTAGTTCCTTGTTGATGATCTATTTTATACATAGCAGTGTGTATGTGTTCATTCCAAACTGTTAATTTATCCCTCCTCCCACCTTTCCCCTTTGGTAATAATAAATTATAAGATTTTATACTTCTCAGAAATGGGGGAGCTGAAAGAGAGGTATCATTTTCAATGGAAAAGCATTTAAAACAAGATTGAAGGTTTAACCAAGATTATTAGCTGTACATCCTTGGAAAGAAATCACTTCGTTTCTCTAATATTGACCTGACAAATAAGACAAACCTTTTCACTGAACTTGCTTATAAAAAGTGATGGAAATATCAAATGGAAGTGTTAAAAACATCTTATTTTACCCGAGCCTTATACACTGTTCTATGTTAACTACAGTTTGGCTCACACATCTGTTCATTGAGGTTACAATAGTCTCAATTTCTGTTACTGATCCTCCAGAGTGGACCCCAACAAGTGTCCCCCTGCCCAGTGTCATTGGGGCCAACAGATCGAGACTGAGTTTGGTTCACAAGCAAAGGAAACTTTATATTTTGATCAGAGAATGGAGAGGTGAGAGCATGCACTACCCCGTGGGCTGTGGGCTGGGCTGCTGTGTAGAGATCCTGTCAGAGTCAGTGGGAGAGAGGGAGGCGGCGGAGCTCTCGAGGGCCGGGTTGGCTGTAGCTCAGGCTCTATATCGTGGAGTCTGCACTGGGCCCCAGGAGCTGAGGTGTCGACCCAGCCATTCTGCACTAGGAAATCTGGTCTGAAGTGCCGGGTGTGGAACCTCTGCATGCGGGACCCTAGGAGCACGTGAAATTAGACAAAGCACAAAGGATAAAAAAGGTTAGACTTGACTTTATTGCCCAGATTCTATTTTTATCTCCCAGGGATTTTTAATGGGCTTTGCTGGGGACAAACCCCTCCTCTGCCTTTTGTCCCGTTCCTCATTCTTGGAGTGCTGAGGGTGCAGACCCTTCTTCTGTAACTGCTGAGTGCTGAGTTGGGAGCCCTCATACCCTGGGGCGAGGGTCAGAGCTTCTCCCCAGCAGCCTCCCGGTGACGTCGATTGTCCCCAGGACCCCTGCCTCCCTGCTCGTCCACCTGAGCAACAGCATTGGAAGTGTTATAGATTCTAATGACCTTTAAGGGTCCAGGAAAGAGATGTGCAGAGACGCTGTGGGGGCCGGTTTCACCCCGCCCCACATTTGTTCGGCCACCTTAGGCTGACCGTCTCTGCCAGCCTAGATGCTCTGACCAGTAGTCTGTGCTTTCTTCAATTAGGCGCCTGAATTAACGTACAAACAGCACCAGGTGTCAGAGCCCTGCCCGCTCAACTCCCAGACAGTCCAGGGTCAGTGGTAACCAAGGACCATGATGGCTACTGAGTCAACAGCCTTTTGAAGTAAACAGGAGTCCAGCCGGTCTTATTGGCCACCATCATCACGGTGTCTGTAGGCTTTTCTATGGTGACAGTGTGGTATACTGTTCCCCCGCCAAGATTATTAGCTCCCCTCTGGGTGCAGTAAGTCCTGCAAGCAGTAGTCTACTCTTTTGGGACACACTCGTGTTGTTTTATGAGAGAAACTCCAGGTCAAGTGATGTTCACACGAGTCGTCATGGTGCCCTGTTGCCCCCGGTTATCTCTCTGGATGTTGGAGTTGGAGGGCCTCCTCACTCGAGGTCGGTGTGCCCACGGAGCGAACCCTGCAACTTCAGGGCATGGTTGGTGGTTAGGATCACCACGTGGGGTCCTTTTCCCTTAGGAGGGAGGTGGCCTTTTGGGCTGCTGATATCCAGGTTTTTAGATACCGCCAGTATCTTGGCCAGATGTGGCAGTGGGCCAAGCCCCTTAGTGACCGTAGTTTATCCTACCTGGATGGCATTCTTGCATTGTTCCATTTCAAGTGGTCCCAGTTTTTGCACTAATTCTCCAATGGCGATTCACCTTTCACCGGGAATGTAAAGGTCAAAGGGTTTAGCTAAATTAGGGAGTTCCAGGGCAAGGGTCTGAATTGACTGCTCTTTCCATTCTTGAAAGGCCACTTCTGGATTCTATTCAAAAGGATCATCATCTTTTCCTTTCAGTGTTTCATATAGAGGCCCAGCTAGTAGACTGTAGTTAGGGATCCAGAAGCAGCAAACCCTGGCTTCCCCAGGAACCCCTAAGCTGTCTTCTAGTTTTAGAAAGGGGTAAGGCTGAAAATGGTTTCTTCCCTTTCCTGGGATGGGCTTCTCTGACCTTCTGTGAGAATGAAGCCCAGGCAGGTCACCGCAGTCTGTGATATTTGAGCTTTTTCTTGGACAACTTCTATCCTTTATTGGCTTGGTAGTTCAGAGGCCTCCTTAGTAGGGCTGGTGATCAGAATGTCGTCTGCATATTGAAGGAGGGTTTCCTTTTCCAGAGGTAGAACTTTTAGGTCTTTAGCTAAGCTTTCCCCAAAGATGGTGTGGGAATTTTTGCACCCTTGGGGCCAGACGGCCCGGAAGTATTGTTTTAGTTGTATGTTGAGTCCTGCCACTCACAAGCCAAAATTTCTTGTGACTCTGGGACTAATGGAATACAAAAGAAGGCATCATTGAAGACTAATACAGAATACCATGTCCTGGTGGTTGGTAGAATGACCAGCAGGGTGTAGGAATTAGGAGCAACTGGAGGTATATCCTCGGTGGCTTCACTGACTGTCCTGACATCCTTTACCAGGTCCCCAGTGGCCCATGGGGCTCTCGTGGTCAGACCAATCCCAGAATATGGAGCTCACCTGGGCAGGTACCCCACCCCCACCCCAGCCCACGGGGCTCTCGTGGTCAGGCCCCTCCCAGGATACAGAGCTACCCTTGCAGGTACCGTGGCAGGGCTGGGCACACAGGAACCGTGCACATAGCCCTCATTGCAGAGCACCCCCAGCTCACCTGTCGCTCAGAGCTGACACAGAGCACCTCAGAGCAGGACTTGAACTAACAAACAGCAGCTGCGACAGGTCTGTGACCCTGGGCATCACTCCGTGAGGCCTCCCTCCACCTGGTCTTCCAGAGACTTCCACTGCACCCGGGGCACCAGGCCTCTGTCTCCAACCACCACCCACCCCTCCTCTCCCTGACTCCTGGGTTCCTCTCATTAGGAGAGGGTTTTCTTGAAGTTGTCTCCCACTCATGGGCCAGATAAAATGATTAGAAAACAAGCCAAAGCTGCAGCCCCTTGTCTATCCTGACTCTCAGGAGCCCACACCTGTTCGTTGGACCTGGCCGGTTCAGCAAGTTCCATTTTCTGCAACTGTGAGCCCCTGAGGGGTGATGATTGGCTGACCTGGGCAGCCTTACCGTGCCGGCCAGCCCTCCCCAGGTGTGCCTGAGTTGAGATCAATATAAATACCACTCCAGGCAGCAAGAGCCCCTGCAGCCGTGCCTGATGCCATTTTCTCTGCCCTGTCAGCAGTCTCGGGGCTGGGCTGGTGGGAGGGAGTGAGAGGCCACGGCTTTGTGGGTGGCCCAGTGTGAGTGGGGCTCTGCTGGACTTTCTGCAGCAGTTGCCAGGCTGCCACCTGCTAAAGAAGAGGATGTGTCACCCATACCTGCTGCTGGAATTTCTCCCTGGGCAGAGGTGAGGAAGGAAAAAAGCAGTGGGGGCAGGGACAGGACGGGTATCTCAGGCAGGGAAATGGAAATCTTCCAGAAGAGCACCCAGGGCCAGGACCATCCTGGCTGGCCTGCAGGCACCAAGTCGGCCGGCATGCTGTCACTCGTGTGGCTCTATGGCCCTTCCTCTAGGCTTTCAAGTCCTTGTATATATTCAGGTGTTTTACCTGGGACGGGTGGGAATAGTTCAGCAGCAACTGGCCTGGGGCTCAGCTCACGTTTACTCACAGATGCCTCGGCATGGTGCCCCAGCTTTGCAATGAGGACGCTTGTTGCGTGGGGGCTGCTGGCTGAATGGGAGACGATTCCCCACCACTGACCAACTTCAGAATTGTTTACAACTGGAGCAAGTGCCCTGATACGGTTTTCCTCTGTGTAACTGGTGGGTTCTGTGTTTTTTTTCTCTTTTTCGTTTTTGGTTCAAGGTAGATTTTATTCCTCTTTTTTGTATTTACAGATATAAGCATGGAAATAATTTATTCATATAAATACATGTATGTGCAGGGAATAATTGTTTTTTCTGTTTTATTTTTTAAATTTTATTTCTTTTTAATTTTGAATTTTATTTTATATTTTTATACAGCAGGTTCTTATTGGTTATCTATTTTATACATATAAATGTATACATGCCAATCCCAGTCTCTCAACTCCTCCCACCACCACCCCCCAACAGCTTTCCCCCCTTGTTGTCCATACGTTTGTTGTCTACATCTGTTGCTCTATTTATGCCTTGCAAAATGGTTAATCTGTACAGTTTTTCTAGGTTCCACATATATGCATGAATATACAAGATTTGTTTTTCTCTTTCTGACTTACTTCACTCTGTATGACAGTCTCTAGATCCATCGACGTCTCTACAAATGACCCAATTTCATTCCTTTTCATGGCTGAGTAATATTCCATTTTATATATGTACCACAGTTTATGCATTCGTCTGTCTGTGGGCATTTAGGTTGCTTCCATTACCTCGATATTGTAAATAGTGATGCAATGAACATTGCGGTGAATGACTCTTTTTGATTTATGGTTTTGTCTGGGTATATGTCCAGTACTGGGATTGCTGTATCCTATGGTAATTCTATTGTTAGTTTCTTAAGAAATTCCATATTGTTCTCCATAATGACTGTATCAATTTATATTCCCAACAATAGTGGAAGAGGGTTCCTTTTCTCCACACCCTTTCCAGCATTTTTTGTTTGTAGATTTTCAATGATGCCTATTCTACCAGGTGTGAGGTGATACCTCATTGTTGAATCCATTTCGTTGAGCAAGGGGTAGCTCTTGTCTATTACATATTTGGCTTATGGAACGGTATCTGTGCTAATTGCAAACTCTGCTTTTATGCAGCACCCCAACTCACCTTCCCCCTTAAGCAGGCATAAGTTGGTTTTCTAAACTTGAGACCCTGTTCTGTTTTGTAATTCAGTTCATGTGTAGCCAAGTTCACATTCCGTGTATTAGTGATACCTTATGATGTTTCTTTTTCTGTGTGACTTATTTCACTTAGAATCATCGTGCCTCAATCCACTCATTATGCTGGTACGGGCCTGGTGACATAGATTTCATTGCTGAGTGGTATTCTGTTGTACAGAAGTACCGCAACTTCTTTATCCATTATTTGCTCTCTGGGATATTTAACTTGTGCCGTAGAAGAGATTCCTGTAATAAGAGCCGTCCCAAATATTGGGGTTGCTGTGTCTTTTTGATATTAATTTCCCTAAGCTATAGGACCATAAGTGGAAGTGCCCTAGGCTCTGTTGCTTTGTTTTTTAGATGTTTCAGGAAACACCATACACTTCTCCCGAGTGGTTGTTGGCAATTTACATCCCGCCCATCAGCATAACAAGGCTCCCAGTTCTCCATGGCCTGTCCTGCCTTTCTGGATTTTACACTTTATTCTGATGGCCCTTTTGACCGGGGGGAAGTGAGACTTCATTGTAGTGCAGATATCCTTTGCAAGCTTGCTTGGTTGGCCAAAAAGGGCGTATGCGTTTTTTCCTGAATATATTCAGGAAAAAACGCATATTCCCTTTTGGCAAAGTGCATCATTGTGGACGTTCTGACTCTTTTCCTATGCTTTCAATGCAAATCCAGTCTACCTCCTGAAATCGGTTGCCTGCAATTCTGCCCCGCTTTCAAGTCCTCTTGGCAGCCTTACTTCAGTCTATTTTTGGACGATAGCTGTCATTTATAACTCTGAAGGTTTGTGAATTACAGAGCCCCTGAGCTCCTTTCTTCAACTCACTTTCTTGTGAGCTGGCCGCAACACCACAGGATGGCTTCAGGCCCTAATCTGTTTCCGGCATGGCACGCTGAGCCTTTGGTTAATTCCTCTTCCTAGTGGGAAATGAGAGTTAAATTTGCCCGTTCAGACACCTCCAGCTAGTCTCTCATTGGTTCTCGCTATTCCTGTTCATCTTCCGCAGAAATTGCAAACTGTGTCAAAAAGGAGGTTAAAGGCGCTGACTCTCCAAGTGGGGAGAGTGTTAGTAAAGCGTCTGGAATGTTGCACCCGAGTACCAGGGGAGGAACCTGAGACATATTTGAACACGTCTACCGATCACATGGTTGATCATACTCTAGGTTCCACATGCATGTTTTAGCTGAAGGAAGAATACCTTAAACCTGGGTAGTTGAAACCCGTGGAATGGGTACCATGAAATATGACTTCAATGGGTCTTCATTTGCTCACCGAACCTCTCCAATCCTATCACTGCTGCGTTTATGCCCCTGTACACATGCTTGATTCTCTTTCGGAGACATAGCAATCCATAGGTTTTAAGATACTTACTAGTCAGGTACATTCTTAGGCGTTTAATATGCGGTGTTGAGTCCATTTCGTTGAGCAAGGAGTAGCTCTTCTCTATTCCATATTTGGCTTAAGGAACTTTATCTGTGCTCATTTCAATCTCTGGTTTTATGCAGCACCCCAACTCACCTTTCCCCTTAAGCAAGCATAGGTTGGTTTTCTAAATTTGAGACCGTGTTCTGTTTTGGAATTCAGTTCCCGTGTAGCCAAGTTTACATTCCGTGTATTAGTGATATCTTATGATGTTTCTTTTTCTGTGTGACTTACTTCAGTTAGAATCATCGTACCTGAATCCACTCATTATGCTGCTACGGGCCTGATGACATAGATTTCATTGCTGAGTGGTACTGCATTGTACGTAAGTACCACAAGTTCTTTATCCATTTTTTACTTTCTGTGATATTGAACTTGTACGGTAAACGAGGTTCTTGTAAACAGAGGCGTCCCAAACTTTGAGGTGGCTGTGTCTTTTTGATTTTAATTTCCCTAAGCTATAGGACCATAAGTGGAAGTGCCCTAGGTTCTGTTGCTTTGTTTTTTAGATGTTTCAGGAAACACCATACACTTCTCCCCAGTGTCTGTTGGCAATTTACATCCCGCCCATCAGCATAACAAGGCTCCCAGTTCTCCATGGCCTGTTGCCTTTCTGGATTTTACACTTTTTTCAGATGGCCCTTTTGACCGGGGGGAAGTGAGACTTCATTGTAGTGCAGATTTCCTTTGCAAGCTTGCTTGGTTGGCCAAAAAGGGCGTATGCGTTTTTTCCTGAATATATTCAGGAAAAAACGCATACGCCCTTTTTGGCCAAGTGCATCATTGTGGACGTTCTGCCTCTTTTCCTATGCTTTCAATGCAATTCCAGTCTACCTCCTGAAATCGGTTTCCTGCAATTCTGCCCCGCTTTCAAGTCCTCTTGGCAGCCTTACTTCAGTATATTTTTGGACGATAGCTGTCATTTATAACTCTGCAGGTTTGTAAATTACAGTGCCCCTGAGCTCCTTTCTTCAACTCGCTTTCTTGTGACCTGGCCGCAACACCGCAGGATGGCTTCAGGCCCTAATCTGGTTCCGGCTCGGCAAGCTGAGCCTGTGGTTAATTCCACTTCCTGGTGGGAAATGAGAGTTAAATTTGCCCGTCCAGACACCTCCAGCTAGCCTCTCATTGGTTCTCGCTATTCCTGTTCATCTTCCACAGAAATTGCAAACTGGGCCAAACAGGAGGTTAAAGGGACTGACTCTCCAAGTCGGGAGAGTGTTAGTAAAGCGTCTGGAATGTTGCACCCGAGTACCAGGGTACGAGAACTGAGACATATTTGAACACGTCTCCCGATCACATGGTTGATCATACTCTAGGTTCCACATGCATGTTTTAGCTGAAGGAAGAATACCTTAAACCTGGGTAGTTGAAACCCGTGGAATGGGTACCATGCAATATGACTTCAATGGGTCTTCATTTGCTAACCGAATATCTCCAATCCTATCACTGCTGCATTTATGACCCTTGTACACACGCTTGATTCTCTTTTGGAGACATAGCAATCCGTAGGTTTTAAGATACTTACTAGTCAGGTATATTCTTAGGCGTTTAATATGGGGTGTGGAGTCCATTTCGTTGAGCAAGGAGTAGCTCTTGTCTTTTCCATATTTGGCTTAAGGAACTTTATCTGTGCTCATTTCAATCTCTGGTTTTATGCAGCACCCCAACTCACCTTTCCCCTTAAGCAAGCATAAGTTGGTTTTCTAAATTTGAGACCCTGTTCTGTTTTGTAATTCAGTTCCTCTGTAGCCAAGTTTAAATTCCATGTATTAGTGATATTTTTTGATGTTTCTTTTTCTGTGGGACTTATTTCAGTTAGAATCACCATACCCGAATCCACTCATTATGCTGTTACGGGCCTGGTGACATAGATTTCATTGCTGAGTGATATTGCATTGTACATGAGTACCACAACTTCTTTATCCATTTTTCACTTTCTGTGATATTGAACTTGTACGGTAAACGAGGTTCTTGTAAACAGAGGCGTCCCAAACTTTGGGGTGGCTGTGTCTTTTTGATTTTAATTTCCCTAAGCTATAGGACCATAAGTGGAAGTGCACTAGGCTCTGTTGCTTTGTTTTTTAGATGTTTCAGGAAACACCATACACTTCTCCCGAGTGGCTGTTGTCAATTTACATCCCGCCCATCAGCATAACAAGGCTCCCAGTTCTCCATGGCCTGTCCTGCCTTTTTGGATTTTACAATTTTTTCAGATGGCCCTTTTGACCGGGGGGAAGTGAGACTTCATTGTAGTGCAGATTTCCTTTGCAAGCTTGCTTGGTTGGCCAAAAAGGGCGTATGCGTTTTTTCCTGAATATATTCAGGAAAAAACGCATACGCCCTTTTTGGCCAAGTGCATCACTGTGGACGTTCTGCCTCTTTTCCTATGCTTGAAATGCAATTCCTGTCTACCTCCTGAAATCGGTTGCCTGCAATTCTGCCCCACTTTCAAGTCCTCTTGGCAGCCTTACTTCAGTCTATTTTTGGACGATAGCTGTCAGTTATAACTCTGCAGGTTTGTGAATTACAGTGCCCCTGAGCTCCTTTCTTCAACTCGCTTTCTTGTGATCTGGCCGCAACACCGCAGGATGTCTTCAGGCCCTAATGTGGTTCCGGCATGGCACGCTGAGCCTTTGCTTAATTCCTCTTCCTGGTGGGAAATGAGAGTTAAATTTGCCCGTTCAGACACCTCCAGGTAGTCTCTCATTGGTTCTCGCTATTCCTGTTCATCTTCCGCAGAAATTGCAAACTGGGCCAAACAGGAGGTTAAAGGCGCTGACTCTCCAAGTAGGGAGAGTGTTAGTAAAGCATCTGCAATGTTGCACCCGAGTACCAGGGGAGGAAAACTGAGACATATTTGAACACGTCTCCCGTTCACACGGTTGATCATACTCTGGGTTCCACATGCATGTTTTAGCTGAAGGAAGAATACCTTAAACCTGGAGAGTTGAGACCCGTGTAATGGGTACCATGCAATATGACTTCAAAGGGTCTTCATTTGCTCACCGAACCTCTCCAATCCTATCACTGCTGCGTTTATGCCCCTGTACACATGCTTGATTCTCTTTCGGAGACATAGCAATCCATAGGTTTTAAGATACTTACTAGTCAGGTACATTCTTAGGCGTTTAATATGCGGTGTTGAGTCCATTTTGTTGAGCAAGGAGTAGCTCTTGTCTATTCCATATTTGGCTTAAGGAACTTTATCTGTGCTCATTTCAATCTCTGGTTTTATGCAGCACCCCAACTCACCTTTACCCTTAAGCAAGCATAAGTTGGTTTTCTAAATTTGAGACCGTGTTCTGTTCTGTAATTCAGTTCCTGTGTAGCCAAGTTTACATTCCGTGTATTAGTGATATCTTATGATGTTTCTTTTTCTGTGTGACTTATTTCAGTTAGAATCATCATACCTGAATCCACTCATTGTGCTGCTAAGGGCCTGATGACATAGATTTCATTGCTGAGTGATATTGCTTTGTAAGTGAATACCACAACTTCTTTATCCATTTTTCACTTTCTGCGATGTTGAACTTGTACTGTAAACGAGGTTCTTGTAAACAGAGCCGATCCAAACTTTGGGGTGGCTGTGTCTTTTTGATTTTAATTTCCCTAAGCTATAGGACCATAAGTGGAAGTGCCCTAGGCTCTGTTGCTTTGTTTTTTAGATGTTTCAGGAAACACCATACACTTCTCCCAAGTGTCTGTTGGCAATTTACATCCCGCCCATCAGCATAACGAGGCTCCCAGTTCTCAATGGCCTGTTGCCTTTCTGGATTTTACACTTTTTTCAGATGGCCCTTTTGACCGGGGGCAAGTGAGACTTCATTGTAGTGCAGATTTCCTTTGCAAGCTTGCTTGGTTGGCCAAAAAGGGCGTATGCGTTTTTTCCTGAATATATTCAGGAAAAAACGCATACGCCCTTTTTGGCCAAGTGCATCATTGTGGACGTTCTGCCTCTTTTCCTATGCTTTCAATGCAATTCCAGTCTACCTCCTGAAATCGGTTTCCTGCAATTCTGCCCCGCTTTCAAGTCCTCTTGGCAGCCTTACTTCAGTATATTTTTGGACGATAGCTGTCATTTATAACTCTGCAGGTTTGTGAATTACAGTGCCCCTGAGCTCTTTCTTCAACTCGCTTTCTTGTGACCTGGCCGCAACACCGCAGGATGGCTTCAGGCCCTAATCTGGTTCCGGCCCGGCATGCTGAGCCTTTGGTTAATTCCTCTTCCTGGTGGGAAATGAGAGTTAAATTTGCCCGTCCAGACACCTCCAGCTAGCCTCTCATTGGTTCTCGCTATTCCTGTTCATCTTCCGCAGAAATTGCAAACTGGGCCAAACAGGAGGTTAAAGGGACTGACTCTCCAAGTCGGGAGAGTGTTAGTAAAGCGTCTGGAATGTTGCACCCGAGTACCAGGGTACGAAAACTGAGACATATTTGAACACGTCTCCCGATCACATGGTTGATCATACTATAGGTTCCACATGCATGTTTTAGCTGAAGGAAGAATACCTTAAACCTGGGTAGTTGAAACCCGTGGAATGGGTACCATGCAATATGACTTCAAAGGGTCTTCATTTGCTCACCGAACCTCTCCAATCCTATCACTGCTACGTTTATGCCCCTGTACACATGCTTGATTCTCTTTTGGAGACATAGCAATCCATAGGTTTTACGATACTTACTAGTCAGGTACATTCTTAGGCGTTTAATATGCGGTGTTGAGTCCATTTCATTGAGAAAGGAGTAGCTCTTGTCTATTCCATATTTGACTTAAGGAACTTTATCTGTGCTCATTTCAATCTCTTGTTTTATGCAGGACCACAACTCACCTTTACCCTTAAGCAAGCATAAGTTGGTTTTCTAAATTTGAGACCCTGTTCTGTTCTGTAATTCAGTTCCTGTGTAGCCAAGTTTACATTCCGTGTATTACTGATATCTTATGATGTTTCTTTTTCTGTGTGACTTATTTCAGTTAGAATCATCATACCTGAATCCACTCATTGTGCTGCTAAGGGCCTGATGACACAGATTTCATTGCTGAGTGATATTGCTTTGTAAGTAAATACCACAACTTCTTTATCCATTTTTCACTTTCTGCGATGTTGAACTTGTACTGTAAACGAGGTTCTTGTAAACAGAGCCGTTCCAAACTTTGGGGTGGCTGTGTCTTTTTGATTTTAATTTCCCTAAGCTATAGGACCATAAGTGGAAGTGCCCTAGGTTCTGTTGCTTTGTTTTTTAGATGTTTCAGGAAACACCATACACTTCTCCCGAGTGTCTGTTGGCAATTTACATCCCGCCCATCAGCATAACAAGGCTCCCAGTTCTCCATGGCCTGTCCTGCCTTTCTGGATTTTACACTTTTTTCAGATGGCACTTTTGACCCGGGGGAAGTGAGACTTCATTGTAGTGCAGATTTCCTTTGCAAGCTTGCTTGGTTGGCCAAAAAGGGCGTATGCGTTTTTTCCTGAATATATTCAGGAAAAAACGCATACGCCCTTTTTGGCCAAGTGCATCATTGTGGACGTTCTGCCTCTTTTCCTATGCTTTCAATGCAATTCCAGTCTACCTCCTGAAATCGGTTTCCTGCAATTCTGCCCCACTTTCAAGTCCTCTTGGCAGCCTTACTTCAGTCTATTTATGGACGATAGCTGTCATTTATAACTCTGCAGGTTTGTGAATTACAGTGCCCCTGAGCTCCTTTCTTCAACTCGCTTTCTTGTGAGCTGGCCGCAACACCGCAGGATGGCTTCAGGCCCTAATCTGGTTCCGGCACGGCACGCTGAGCCTTTGGTTAATTCCTCTTCCTGGTAGGAAATGAGAGTTAAATTTGCCCGTCCAGACACCTCCAGCTAGTCTCCATTGGTTCTCGCTATTCCTGTTCATCTTCCGCAGAAATTGCAAACTGGGCCAAACAAGAGGTTAAAGGCGCTGACTCTCCAAATGGGGAGAGTGTTAGTAAAGCGTCTGGAATGTTGCACCCGAGTACCAGGGGAGGAAAACTGAGACATATTTGAACACGTCTCCCGTTCACATGGTTGATCATACTTGGGTTCAACATGCGTGTTTTAGCTGAAGGAAGAATACCTTAAACCTGGAGAGTTGAGACACGTGTAATGGGTACCATGCAATATGACTTCAAAGGGTCTTCATTTGCTCACCGAACCTCTCCAATCCTATCACTGCTACGTTTATGCCCCTGTACACATGCTTGATTCTCTTTTGGAGACATAGCAATCCATAGGTTTTACGATACTTACTAGTCAGGTACATTCTTAGGCGTTTAATATGCGGTGTTGAGTCCATTTCGTTGAGCAAGGAGTAGCTCTTGTCTATTCCATATTTGACTTAAGGAACTTTATCTGTGCTCATTTCAATCTCTGGTATTATGCAGCACCCCAACTCACCTTTCCCCTTAAGCAAGCATAAGTTGGTTTTCTAAATTTGAGACCCTGTTCTGTTCTGTAATTCAGTTCCTGTGTAGCCAAGTTTATATTCCGTGTATTACTGATATCTTATGATGTTTCTTTTTCTGTGTGACTTATTTCAGTTAGAATCATCATACCTGAATCCACTCATTGTGCTGCTAAGGGCCTGATGACACAGATTTCATTGCTGTGTGATATTGCTTTGTAAGTAAATACCACAACTTCTTTATCCATTTTTCACATTCTGCGATGATGAACTTGTACTGTAAACAAGGTTCTTGTAAACAGAGGCGTGCCAAACTTGGGGTGGCAGTGTCTTTTTGATTTTAATTTCCGTAAGCTATCGGACCATAAGTGGCAGTGCCTTAGGCTCTGTTGCTTTGTTTTTTAGATGTTTCAGGAAACACCATACACTTCTCCCGAGTGTCTGTTGGCAATTTACATCCCGCCCATCAGCATAACAAGGCTCCCAGTTCTCCATGGCCTGTCCTGCCTTTCTGGATTTTACACTTTTTTCAGATGGCCCTTTTGACCGGGGGGAAGTGAGACTTCATTGTAGTGCAGATTTCCTTTGCAAGCTTGCTTGGTTGGCCAAAAAGGGCGTATGCGTTTTTTCCTGAATATATTCAGGAAAAAACGCATACGCCCTTTTTGGCCAAGTGCATCATTGTGGACGTTCTGCCTCTTTTCCTATGCTTTCAATGCAATTCCAGTCTACCTCCTGAAATCGGTTTCCTTCAATTCTGCCCCGCTTTCAAGTCCTCTTGGCAGCCTTACTTCAGTCTATTTTTGGACGATAGCTGTCATTTATAACTCTGCAGGTTTGTGAATTACAGTGCCCCTGAGCTCCTTTCTTCAACTCGCTTTCTTGTGACCTGGCCGCAACACCGCAGGATGGCTTCAGGCCCTAATCTGGTTCCGGCACGGCACGCTGAGCCTTTGGTTATTTCCTCTTCCTGGTGGGAAATGAGAGTTAAATTTGCCCGTCCAGACACCTCCAGCTAGTCTCTCATTGGTTCTCGCTATTCCTGTTCATCTTCCGCAGAAATTGCAAACTGGGCCAAACAGGAGGTTAAAGGCGCTGACTCTCCAAGTGGGGAGAGTGTTAGTAAAGCGTCTGGAATGTTGCACCCGAGTACCAGGGGAGGAAAACTGAGACATATTTGAACACGTCTCCCATTCACATGGTTGATCATACTTGCTTTCCACATGCATGTTTTAGCTGAAGGAAGAATACCTTAAACCTGGAGAGTTGAGACCCGTGTAATGGGTACCATGCAATATGACTTCAAAGGGTCTTCATTTGCTCACCGAACCTCTCCAATCCTATCACTGCTGCGTTTATGCCCCTGTACACATGCTTGATTCTCTTTTGGAGACATAGCAATCCATAGGTTTTACGATACTTACTAGTCAGGTACATTCTTAGGAGTTTAATATGCGGTGTTGAGTCCATTTCGTTGAGCAAGGAGTAGCTCTTGTCTATTCCATATTTGGCCTAAGGAACTTTATCTGTGCTCATTTCAATCTCTGGTTTTATGCAGCACCCCAACTCACCTTTACCCTTAAGCAAGCATAAGTTGGTTTTCTAAATTTGAGACCCTGTTCTGTTCTGTAATTCAGTTCCTGTGTAGCCAGGTTTCCATTCCGTGTATTACTGATATCTTATGATGTTTCTTTTTCTGTGTGACTTATTTCAGTTAGAATCATCATACCTGAATCCACTCATTGTGCTGCTAAGGGCCTGATGACATAGATTTCATTGCTGAGTGATATTGCTTTGTAAGTGAATACCACAACTTCTTTATCCATTTTTCACTTTCTGTGATGTTGAACTTGTACTGTAAACGAGGTTCTTGTAAACAGAGCCGTTCCAAACTTTGGGGTGGCTGTGTCTTTTTGATTTTAATTTCCCTAAGCTATAGGACCATAAGTGGAAGTGCCCTAGGCTCTGTTGCTTTGTTTTTTAGATGTTTCAGGAAACACCATACACTTCTCCCAAGTGTCTGTTGGCAATTTACATCCCGCCCATCAGCATAACAAGGCTCCCAGTTCTCAATGGCCTGTTGCCTTTCTGGATTTTACACTTTTTTCAGATGGCCCTTTTGACCGGGGGGAAGTGAGACTTCATTGTAGTGCAGATTTCCTTTGCAAGCTTGCTTGGTTGGCCAAAAAGGGCGTATGCGTTTTTTCCTGAATATATTCAGGAAAAAACGCATACGCCCTTTTTGGCCAAGTGCATCACTGTTGACGTTCTGCCTCTTTTCCTATGCTTTCAATGCAATTCCAGTCTACCTCCTGAAATCGGTTGCCTGCAATTCTGCCCCACTTTCAAGTCCTCTTGGCAGCCTTACTTCAGTCTATTTTTGGACGATAGCTGTCAGTTATAACTCTGCAGGTCTGTGAATTACAGTGCCCCTGAGCTCCTTTCTTCAACTCGCTTTCTTGTGATCTGGCCGCAACACCGCAGGATGTCTTCAGGCCCTAATGTGGTTCCGGCATGGCACGCTGAGCCTTTGCTTAATTCCTCTTCCTGGTGGGAAATGAGAGTTAAATTTGCCCGTTCAGACACCTCCAGGTAGTCTCTCATTGGTTCTCGCTATTCCTGTTCATCTTCCGCAGAAATTGCAAACTGGGGCAAACAGGAGGTTAAAGGCGCTGACTCTCCAAGTAGGGAGAGTGTTAGTAAAGCATCTGCAATGTTGCACCCGAGTACCAGGGGAGGAAAACTGAGACATATTTGAACACGTCTCCCGTTCACACGGTTGATCATACTCTGGGTTCCACATGCATGTTTTAGCTGAAGGAAGAATACCTTAAACCTGGAGAGTTGAGACCCGTGTAATGGGTACCATGCAATATGACTTCAAAGGGTCTTCATTTGTTCACCGAACCTCTCCAATCCTATCACTGCTGCGTTTATGCCCCTGTACACATGCTTGATTCTCTTTCGGAGACATAGCAATCCATAGGTTTTAAGATACTTACTAGTCAGGTACATTCTTAGGCGTTTAATATGCGGTGTTGAGTCCATTTTGTTGAGCAAGGAGTAGCTCTTGTCTATTCCATATTTGGCTTAAGGAACTTTATCTGTGCTCATTTCAATCTCTGGTTTTATGCAGCACCCCAACTCACCTTTACCCTTAAGCAAGCATAAGTTGGTTTTCTAAATTTGAGAACCTGTTCTGTTCTGTAATTCAGTTCCTGTGTAGCCAAGTTTACATTCCGTGTATTAGTGATATCTTATGATGTTTCTTTTTCTGTGTGACTTATTTCAGTTAGAATCATCATACCTGAATCCACTCATTGTGCTGCTAAGGGCCTGATGACACAGATTTCATTGCTGTGTGATATTGCTTTGTAAGTAAATACCACAACTTCTTTATCCATTTTTCACATTCTGCGATGATGAACTTGTACTGTAAACAAGGTTCTTGTAAACAGAGGCGTGCCAAACTTGGGGTGGCAGTGTCTTTTTGATTTTAATTTCCGTAAGCTATCGGACCATAAGTGGCAGTGCCCTAGGCTCTGTTGCTTTGTTTTTTAGATGTTTCAGGAAACACCATACACTTCTCCCGAGTGTCTGTTGGCAATTTACATCCCGCCCATCAGCATAACAAGGCTCCCAGTTCTCCATGGCCTGTCCTGCCTTTCTGGATTTTACACTTTTTTCAGATGGCCCTTTTGACCGGGGGTAAGTGAGACTTCATTGTAGTGCAGATTTCCTTTGCAAGCTTGCTTGGTTGGCCAAAAAGGGCGTATGCGTTTTTTCCTGAATATATTCAGGACAAAACGCATACGCCCTTTTTGGCCAAGTGCATCATTGTGGACGTTCTGCCTCTTTTCCTATGCTTTCAATGCAATTCCAGTCTACCTCCTGAAATCGGTTTCCTGCAATTCTGCCCCGCTTTCAAGTCCTCTTGGCAGCCTTACTTCAGTCTATTTTTGGACGATAGCTGTCATTTATAACTCTGCAGGTTTGTGAATTACAGTGCCCCTGAGCTCCTTTCTTCAACTCGCTTTCTTGTGACCTGGCCGCAACACCGCAGGATGGCTTCAGGCCCTAATCTGGTTCCGGTACGGCACGCTGAGCCTTTGGTTATTTCCTCTTCCTGGTGGGAAATGAGAGTTAAATTTGCCCGTCCAGACACCTCCAGCTAGTCTCTCATTGGTTCTCGCTATTCCTGTTCATCTTCCGCAGAAATTGCAAACTGGGCCAAACAGGAGGTTAAAGGCGCTGACTCTCCAAGTGGGGAGAGTGTTAGTAAAGCGTCTGGAATGTTGCACCCGAGTACCAGGGGAGGAAAACTGAGACATATTTGAACACGTCTCCCATTCACATGGTTGATCATACTTGGGTTCCACATGCATGTTTTAGCTGAAGGAAGAATACCTTAAACCTGGAGAGTTGAGACCCGTGTAATGGGTACCATGCCATATGACTTCAAAGGGTCTTCATTTGCTCACCGAACCTCTCCAATCCTATCACTGCTGCGTTTATGCCCCTGTACACATGCTTGATTCTCTTTTGGAGACATAGCAATCCATAGGTTTTACGATACTTACTAGTCAGGTACATTCTTAGGAGTTTAATATGCGGTGTTGAGTCCATTTCGTTGAGCAAGGAGTAGCTCTTGTCTATTCCATATTTGGCCTAAGGAACTTTATCTGTGCTCATTTCAATCTCTGGTTTTATGCAGCACCCCAACTCACCTTTACCCTTAAGCAAGCATAAGTTGGTTTTCTAAATTTGAGACCCTGTTCTGTTCTGTAATTCAGTTCCTGTGTAGCCAGGTTTCCATTCCGTGTATTACTGATATCTTATGATGTTTCTTTTTCTGTGTGACTTATTTCAGTTAGAATCATCATACCTGAATCCACTCATTGTGCTGCTAAGGGCCTGATGACATAGATTTCATTGCTGAGTGATATTGCTTTGTAAGTGAATACCACAACTTCTTTATCCATTTTTCACTTTCTGCGATGTTGAACTTGTACTGTAAACGAGGTTCTTGTAAACAGAGCCGTTCCAAACTTTGGGGTGGCTGTGTCTTTTTGATTTTAATTTCCCTAAGCTATAGGACCATAAGTGGAAGTGCCCTAGGCTCTGTTGCTTTGTTTTTTAGATGTTTCAGGAAACACCATACACTTCTCCCAAGTGTCTGTTGGCAATTTACATCCCGCCCATCAGCATAACAAGGCTCCCAGTTCTCAATGGCCTGTTGCCTTTCTGGATTTTACACTTTTTTCAGATGGCCCTTTTGACCGGGGGGAAGTGAGACTTCATTGTAGTGCAGATTTCCTTTGCAAGCTTGCTTGGTTGGCCAAAAAGGGCGTATGCGTTTTTTCCTGAATATATTCAGGACAAAACGCATACGCCCTTTTTGGCCAAGTGCATCATTGTGGACGTTCTGCCTCTTTTCCTATGCTTTCAATGCAATTCCAGTCTACCTCCTGAAATCGGTTTCCTGCAATTCTGCCCCGCTTTCAAGTCCTCTTGGCAGCCTTACTTCAGTCTATTTTTGGACGATAGCTGTCATTTATAACTCTGCAGGTTTGTGAATTACAGTGCCCCTGAGCTCCTTTCTTCAACTCGCTTTCTTGTGACCTGGCCGCAACACCGCAGGATGGCTTCAGGCCCTAATCTGGTTCCGGCCCGGCATGCTGAGCCTTTGGTTAATTCCTCTTCCCGGTGGGAAATGAGAGTTAAATTTGCCCGTCCAGACACCTCCAGCTAGCCTCTCATTGGTTCTCGCTATTCCTGTTCATCTTCCGCAGAAATTGCAAACTGGGCCAAACAGGAGGTTAAAGGGACTGACTCTCCAAGTGGGGAGAGTGTTAGTAAAGCGTCTGGAATGTTGCACCCGAGTACCAGGGGAGGAAAACTGAGACATATTTGAACACGTCTCCCGATCACATGGTTGATCATACTCTAGGTTCCACATGCATGTTTTAGCTGAAGGAAGAATACCTTAAACCTGGGTTGTTGAAACCCGTGGAATGGGTACCATGCAATATGACTTCAAAGGGTCTTCATTTGCTCACCGAACCTCTCCAATCCTATCACTGCTGCGTTTATGCCCCTGTACACATGCTTGATTCTCTTTCGGAGACATAGCAATCCATAGGTTTTAAGATACTTACTAGTCAGGTACATTCTTAGGCGTTTAATATGCGGTGTTGAGTCCATTTCGTTGAGCAAGGAGTAGCTCTTGTCTATTCCATATTTGGCTTAAGGAACTTTATCTGTGCTCATTTCAATCTCTGGTTTTATGCAGCACCCCAACTCACCTTTCCCCTTAAGCAAGAATAAGTAGGTTTTCTAAATTTGAGACCCTGTTCTGTTCTGTAATTCAGTTCCTGTGTAGCCAAGTTTACATTCCGTGTATTACTGATATCTTATGATGTTTCTTTTTCTGTGTGACTTATTTCAGTTAGAATCATCATACCTGAATCCACTCATTGTGCTGCTAAGGGCCTGATGACACAGATTTCATTGCTGAGTGATATTGCTTTGTAAGTAAATACCACAACTTCTTTATCTATTTTTCACTTTCTGCGATGTTGAACTTGTACTGTAAATGAGGTTCTTGTAAACAGAGGCGTCCCAAACTTTGGGGTGGCTGTGTCTTTTTGATTTTAATTTCCCTAAGCTATAGGACCATAAGTGGAAGTGCCCTAGGTTCTGTTGCTTTGTTTTTTAGATGTTTCAGGAAACACCATACACTTCTCCCGAGTGGTTGTTGGCAATTCACATCCCGCCCATCAGCATAACAAGGCTCCCAGTTCTCCATGGCCTGTCCTGCCTTTCTGGATTTTGCACTTTTTTCAGATGGCCCTTTTGACCGGGGGGAAGTGAGACTTCATTGTAGTGCAGATTTCCTTTGCAAGCTTGCTTGGTTGGCCAAAAAGGGCGTATGCGTTTTTTCCTGAATATATTCAGGAAAAAACGCATACGCCCTTTTTGGCCAAGTGCATCATTGTGGACGTTCTGCCTCTTTTCCTATGCTTTCAATGCAATTCCAGTCTACCTCCTGAAATCGGTTTCCTGCAATTCTGCCCCGCTTTCAAGTCCTCTTGGCAGCCTTACTTCAGTCTATTTTTGGACGATAGCTGTCATTTATAACTCTGCAGGTTTGTGAATTACAGTGCCCCTGAGCTCCTTTCTTCAACTCGCTTTCTTTTGAGCTGGCCGCAACACCGCAGGATGGCTTCAGGCCCTAATCTGGTTCCGGTACGGCACGCTGAGCCTTTGGTTATTTCCTCTTCCTGGTGGGAAATGAGAGTTAAATTTGCCCGTCCAGACACCTCCAGCTAGCCTCTCATTGGTTCTCGCTATTCCTGTTCATCTTCCGCAGAAATTGCAAACTGGGCCAAACAGGAGGTTAAAGGCGCTGACTCTCCAAGTGGGGAGAGTGTTAGTAAAGCATCTGGAATGTTGCACCCGAGTACCAGGGGAGGAAAACTGAGACATATTTGAACACGTCTCCCGTTCACATGGTTGATCATACTTGGGTTCCACATGCATGTTTTAGCTGAAGGAAGAATACCTTAAACCTGGAGAGTTGAGACCCGTGTAATGGGTACCATGCAATATGACTTCAAAGGGTCTTCATTTGCTCACCGAACCTCTCCAATCCTATCACTGCTGCGTTTATGCCCCTGTACACATGCTTGATTCTCTTTTGGAGACATAGCAATCCATAGGTTTTACGATACTTACTAGTCAGGTACATTCTTAGGAGTTTAATATGCGGTGTTGAGTCCATTTCATTGAGCAAGGAGTAGCTCTTGTCTATTCCATATTTGGCCTAAGGAACTTTATCTGTGCTCATTTCAATCTCTGGTTTTATGCAGCACCCCAACTCACCTTTACCCTTAAGCAAGCATAAGTTGGTTTTCTAAATTTGAGACCCTGTTCTGTTCTGTAATTCAGTTCCTGTGTAGCCAGGTTTCCGTTCCGTGTATTACTGATATCCTATGATGTTTCTTTTTCTGTGTGACTTATTTCAGTTAGAATCATCATACCTGAATCCACTCATTGTGCTGCTAAGGGCCTGATGACATAGATTTCATTGCTGAGTGATATTGCTTTGTAAGTGAATACCACAACTTCTTTATCCATTTTTCACTTTCTGCGATGTTGAACTTGTACTGTAAACGAGGTTCTTGTAAACAGAGCCGTTCCAAACTTTGGGGTGGCTGTGTCTTTTTGATTTTAATTTCCCTAAGCTATAGGACCATAAGTGGAAGTGCCCTAGGCTCTGTTGCTTTGTTTTTTAGATGTTTCAGGAAACACCATACACTTCTCCCAAGTGTCTGTTGGCAATTTACATCCCGCCCATCAGCATAACAAGGCTCCCAGTTCTCAATGGCCTGTTGCCTTTCTGGATTTCACACTTTTTTCAGATGGCCCTTTTGACCGGGGGGAAGTGAGACTTCATTGTAGTGCAGATTTCCTTTGCAAGCTTGCTTGGTTGGCCAAAAAGGGCATATGCGTTTTTTCCTGAATATATTCAGGAAAAAACGCATACGTCCTTTTTGGCCAAGTGCATCATTGTGGACGTTCTGCCTCTTTTCCTATGCTTTCAATGCAATTCCAGTCTACCTCCTGAAATCGGTTTCCTGCAATTCTGCCCCGCTTTCAAGTCCTCTTGGCAGCCTTACTTCAGTCTATTTTTGGACGATAGCTGTCATTTATAACTCTGCAGGTTTGTGAATTACAGTGCCCCTGAGCTCCTTTCTTCAACTCGCTTTCTTGTGACCTGGCCGCAACACCGCAGGATGGCTTCAGGCCCTAATCTGGTTCCGGCACGGCCTGCTGAGCCTTTGGTTAATTCCTCTTCCTGGTGGGAAATGAGAGTTAAATTTGCCCGTCCAGACACCTTCAGCTAGCCTCTCATTGGTTCTCGCTATTCCTGTTCATCTTCCGCAGAAATTGCAAACTGGGCCAAACAGGAGGTTAAAGGGACTGACTCTCCAAGTGGGGAGAGTGTTAGTAAAGCGTCTGGAATGTTGCACCCGAGTACCAGGGGAGGAAAACTGAGACATATTTGAACACGTCTCCCGATCACATGGTTGATCATACTCTAGGTTCCACATGCATGTTTTAGCTGAAGGAAGAATACCTTAAACCTGGGTAGTTGAAACCCGTGGAATGGGTACCATGCAATATGACTTCAAAGGGTCTTCATTTGCTCACCGAACCTCTCCAATCCTATCACTGCTGCGTTTATGCCCCTGTACACATGCTTGATTCTCTTTCAGAGACATAGCAATCCATAGGTTTTAAGATACTTACTAGTCAGGTACATTCTTAGGCGTTTAATATGGGGTGTTGAGTCCATTTCGTTGAGCAAGGAGTAGCTCTTGTCTATTCCATATTTGGCTTAAGGAACTTTATCTGTGCTCATTTCAATCTCTGGTTTTATGCAGCACCCCAACTCACCTTTCCCCTTAAGCAAGAATAAGTAGGTTTTCTAAATTTGAGACCCCGTTCTGTTCTGTAATTCAGTTCCTGTGTAGCCAAGTTTACATTCCGTGTATTACTGATATCTTATGATGTTTCTTTTTCTGTGTGACTTATTTCAGTTAGAATCATCATACCTGAATCCACTCATTGTGCTGCTAAGGGCCTGATGACACAGATTTCATTGCTGAGTGATATTGCTTTGTAAGTAAATACCACAACTTCTTTATCCATTTTTCACTTTCTGCGATGTTGAACTTGTACTGTAAACGAGGTTCTTGTAAACAGAGGCGTCCCAAACTTTGGGGTGGCTGTGTCTTTTTGATTTTAATTTCCCTAAGCTATAGGACCATAAGTGGAAGTGCCCTAGGTTCTGTTGCTTTGTTTTTTAGATGTTTCAGGAAACACCATACACTTCTCCCGAGTGGTTGTTGGCAATTTACATCCCGCCCATCAGCATAACAAGGCTCCCAGTTCTCCATGGCCTGTCCTGCCTTTCTGGATTTTGCACTTTTTTCAGATGGCCCTTTTGACCGGGGGGAAGTGAGACTTCATTGTAGTGCAGATTTCCTTTGCAAGCTTGCTTGGTTGGCCAAAAAGGGCGTATGCGTTTTTTCCTGAATATATTCAGGAAAAAACGCATACGCCCTTTTTGGCCAAGTGCATCATTGTGGACGTTCTGCCTCTTTTCCTATGCTTTCAATGCAATTCCAGTCTACCTCCTGAAATCGGTTTCCTGCAATTCTGCCCCGCTTTCAAGTCCTCTTGGCAGCCTTACTTCAGTCTATTTTTGGACGATAGCTGTCATTTATAACTCTGCAGGTTTGTGAATTACAGTGCCCCTGAGCTCCTTTCTTCAACTCGCTTTCTTTTGAGCTGGCCGCAACACCGCAGGATGGCTTCAGGCCCTAATCTGGTTCCGGTACGGCACGCTGAGCCTTTGGTTATTTCCTCTTCCTGGTGGGAAATGAGAGTTAAATTTGCCCGTCCAGACACCTCCAGCTAGCCTCTCATTGGTTCTCGCTATTCCTGTTCATCTTCCGCAGAAATTGCAAACTGGGCCAAACAGGAGGTTAAAGGCGCTGACTCTCCAAGTGGGGAGAGTGTTAGTAAAGCATCTGGAATGTTGCACCCGAGTACCAGGGGAGGAAAACTGAGACATATTTGAACACGTCTCCCGTTCACATGGTTGATCATACTTGGGTTCCACATGCATGTTTTAGCTGAAGGAAGAATACCTTAAACCTGGAGAGTTGAGACCCGTGTAATGGGTACCATGCAATATGACTTCAAAGAGTCTTCATTTGCTCACCGAACCTCTCCAATCCTATCACTGCTGCGTTTATGCCCCTGTACACATGCTTGATTCTCTTTCGGAGACATAGCAATCCATAGGTTTTACGATACTTACTAGTCAGGTACATTCTTACGCGTTTAATATGCGGTGTTGAGTCCATTTCGTTGAGCAAGGAGTAGCTCTTGTCTATTCCATATTTGGCCTAAGGAACTTTATCTGTGCTCATTTCAATCTCTGGTTTTATGCAGCACCCCAACTCACCTTTACCCTTAAGCAAGCATAAGTTGGTTTTCTACATTTGAGATCCTGTTCTGTTCTGTAATTCAGTTCCTGTGTAGCCAAGTTTACATTCCGTGTATTACTGATATCTTATGATGTTTCTTTTTCTGTGTGACTTATTTCAGTTAGAATCATCATACCTGAATCCACTCATTGTGCTGCTAAGGGCCTGATGACACAGATTTCATTGCTGAGTGATATTGCTTTGTAAGTAAATACCACAACTTCTTTATCCATTTTTCACTTTCTGCGATGTTGAACTTGTACTGTAAACGAGGTTCTTGTAAACAGAGGCGTCCCAAACTTTGGGGTGGCTGTGTCTTTTTGATTTTAATTTCCCTAAGCTATAGGACCATAAGTGGCAGTGCCCTAGGCTCTGTTGCTTTGTTTTTTAGATGTTTCAGGAAACACCATACACTTCTCCCGAGTGGTTGTTGGCAATTTACATCCCGCCCATCAGCATAACAAGGCTCCCAGTTCTCCATGGCCTGTCCTGCCTTTCTGGATTTTACACTTTTTTCAGATGGCCCTTTTGACCGGGGGGAAGTGAGACTTCATTGTAGTGCAGATTTCCTTTGCAAGCTTGCTTGGTTGGCCAAAAAGGGCGTATGCGTTTTTTCCTGAATATATTCAGGAAAAAACGCATACGCCCTTTTTGGCCAAGTGCATCATTGTGGACGTTCTGCCTCTTTTCCTATGCTTTCAATGCAATTCCAGTCTACCTCCTGAAATCGGTTTCCTGCAATTCTGCCCCGCTTTCAAGTCCTCTTGGCAGCCTTACTTCAGTCTATTTTTGGACGATAGCTGTCATTTATAACTCTGCAGGTTTGTGAATTACAGTGCCCCTGAGCTCCTTTCTTCAACTCGCTTTCTTGTGACCTGGCCGCAACACCGCAGGATGGCTTCAGGCCCTAATCTGGTTCCGGCCCGGCCTGCTGAGCCTTTGGTTAATTCCTCTTCCTGGTGGGAAATGAGAGTTAAATTTGCCCGTCCAGACACCTCCAGCTAGCCTCTCATTGGTTCTCGCTATTCCTGTTCATCTTCCGCAGAAATTGCAAACTGGGTCAAACAGGATGTTAAAGGGACTGACTCTCCAAGTGGGGAGAGTGTTAGTAAAGCATCTGGAATGTTGCACCCGAGTACCAGGGGAGGAAAACTGACACATATTTGAACACGTCTCCCGATCACATGGTTGATCATACTCTAGGTTCCACATGCATGTTTTAGCTGAAGGAAGAATACCTTAAACCTGGGTAGTTGAAACCCGTGGAATGGGTACCATGCAATATGACTTCAAAGGGTCTTCATTTGCTCACCGAACCTCTCCAATCCTATCACTGCTGCGTTTATGCCCCTGTACACATGCTTGATTCTCTTTCGGAGACATAGCAATCCATAGGTTTTAAGATACTTACTAGTCAGGTACATTCTTAGGCGTTTAATATGCGGTGTTGAGTCCATTTCGTTGAGCAAGGAGTAGCTCTTGTCTATTCCATATTTGACTTAAGGAACTTTATCTGTGCTCATTTCAATCTCTGGTTTTATGCAGCACCCCAACTCACCTTTCCCCTTAAGCAAGCATAAGTTGGTTTTCTAAATTTGAGACCCTGTTCTGTTCTGTAATTCAGTTCCTGTGTAGCCAAGTTTACATTCCGTGTATTACTGATATCTTATGATGTTTCTTTTTCTGTGTGACTTACTTCAGTTAGAATCATCATACCTGAATCCACTCATTGTGCTGCTAAGGGCCTGATGACACAGATTTCATTGCTGAGTGATATTGCTTTGTAAGTACATACCACAACTTTATCCATTTTTCACTTTCTGCGATGTTGAACTTGTACTGTAAACGAGGTTCTTGTAAACAGAGGCGTCCCAAACTTTGGGGTGGCTGTGTCTTTTTCATTTTAATTTCCCTAAGCTATAGGACCATAAGTGGCAGTTCCCTAGGCTCTGTTGCTTTGTTTTTTAGATGTTTCAGGAAACACCATACACTTCTCCCGAGTGTCTGTTGGCAATTTACATCCCGCCCATCAGCATAACAAGGCTCCCAGTTCTCCATGGCCTGTCCTGCCTTTCTGGATTTTACACTTTTTTCAGATGGCCCTTTTGACCGGGGGGAAGTGAGACTTCATTGTAGTGCAGATTTCCTTTGCAAGCTTGCTTGGTTGGCCAAAAAGGGCGTATGCGTTTTTTCCTGAATATATTCAGGAAAAAACGCATATGCCCTTTTTGGCCAAGTGCATCATTGTGGACGTTCTGCCTCTTTTCCTATGCTTTCAATGCAATTCCAGTCTACCTCCTGAAATCGGTTTCCTGCAATTCTGCCCTGCTTTCAAGTCCTCTTGGCAGCCTTACTTCAGTCTACTTTTGGACGATAGCTGTCATTTATAACTCTGCAGGTTTGTGAATTACAGTGCCCCTGAGCTCCTTTCTTCAACTTGCTTTCTTGTGACCTGGCCGCAACACCGCAGGATGGCTTCAGGCCCTAATCTGGTTCCGGCACGGCACGCTGAGCCTTTGGTTATTTCCTCTTCCTGGTGGGAAATGAGAGTTAAATTTCCCCGTCCAGACACCTCCAGCTAGTCTCTCATTGGTTCTCGCTATTCCTGTTCATCTTCCGCAGAAATTGCAAACTGGGCCAAACAGGAGGTTAAAGGCGCTGACTCTCCAAGTGGGGAGAGTGTTAGTAAAGCGTCTGGAATGTTGCACCCGAGTACCAGGGGAGGAAAACTGAGACATATTTGAACACGTCTCCCATTCACATGGTTGATCATACTCTAGGTTCCACATGCATGTTTTAGCTGAAGGAAGAATACCTTAAACCTGGGTAGTTGAAACCCGTGGAATGGGTACCATGCAATATGACTTCAAAGGGTCTTCATTTGCTCACCGAACCTCTCCAATCCTATCACTGCTGCGTTTATGCCCCTGTACACATGCTTGATTCTCTTTTGGAGACATAGCAATCCATAGGTTTTAAGATACTTACAAGTCAGGTACATTCTTAGGCGTTTAATATGCGGTGTTGAGTCCATTTCGTTGAGCAAGGAGTAGCTCTTGTCTATTCCATATTTGGCTTAAGGAACTTTATCTGTGCTCATTTCAATCTCTGGTTTTATGCAGCACCCCAACTCACCTTTACCCTTAAGCAAGCATAAGTTGTTTTTCTAAATTTGAGACCCTGTTCTGTTCTGTAATTCAATTCCTGTGGAGCCAAGTTTACATTCCATGTATTACTGATATCTTATGATGTTTCTTTTTCTGTGTGACTTACTTCAGTTAGAATCATCATACCTGAATCCACTCATTGTGCTGCTAAGGGCCTGATGACACAGATTTCATTGCTGAGTGATATTGCTTTGTAAGTAAATACCACAACTTCTTTATCCATTTTTCACTTTCTGCGATGTTGAACTTGTACTGTAAACGAGGTTCTTGTAAACAGAGGCGTCCCAAACTTTGGGGTGGCTGTGTCTTTTTGATTTTAATTTCCCTAAGCTATAGGACCATAAGTAGAAGTGCCCTAGGTTCTGTTGCTTTGTTTTTTAGATGTTTCAGGAAACACCATACACTTCTCCCGAGTGGTTGTTGGCAATTTACATCCCGCCCATCAGCATAACAAGGCTCCCAGTTCTCCATGGCCTGTCCTGCCTTTCTGGATTTTACACTTTTTTCAGATGGCCCTTTTGACCGGGGGGAAGTGAGACTTCATTGTAGTGCAGATTTCCTTTGCAAGCTTGCTTGGTTGGCCAAAAAGGGCGTATGCGTTTTTTCCTGAATATATTCAGGAAAAAACACATACGCCCTTTTTGGCCAAGTGCATCATTGTGGACGTTCTGCCTCTTTTCCTATGCTTTCAATGCAATTCCAGTCTACCTCCTGAAATCGGTTTCCTGCAATTCTGCCCCGCATTCAAGTCCTCTTGGCAGTCTTACTTCAGTCTATTTTTGGACGATAGCTGTCATTTATAACTCTGCAGGTTTGTGAATTACAGTGCCCCTGAGCTCCTTTCTTCAACTCGCTTTCTTGTGACCTGGCCGCAACACCGCAGGATGGCTTCAGGCCCTAATCTGGTTCCGGCCCGGCCTGCTGAGCCTTTGGTTAATTCCTCTTCCTGGTGGGAAATGAGAGTTAAATTTGCCCGTCCAGACACCTCCAGCTAGCCTCTCATTGGTTCTCGCTATTCCTGTTCATCTTCCGCAGAAATTGCAAACTGGGTCAAACAGGAGGTTAAAGGGACTGACTCTCCAAGTGGGGAGAGTGTTAGTAAAGCGTCTGGAATGTTGCACCCGAGTACCAGGGGAGGAAAACTGAGACATATTTGAACACGTCTCCCGTTCACATGGTTGATCATACTTGGGTTCCACATGCATGTTTTAGCTGAAGGAAGAATACCTTAAACCTGGAGAGTTAAGACCCGTGTAATGGGTACCATGCAATATGACTTCAAAGGGTCTTCATTTGCTCACCGAACCTCTCCAATCCTATCACTGCTGCGTTTATGACCCTGTACACATGCTTGATTCTCTTTCGGAGACATAGCAATCCATAGGTTTTAAGATACTTACTAGTCAGGTACATTCTTAGGCGTTTAATATGCGGTGTTGAGTCCATTTCGTTGAGCAAGGAGTAGCTCTTGTCTATTCCATATTTGGCTTAAGGAACTTTATCTGTGCTCATTTCAATCTCTGGTTTATGCAGCACCCCAACTCACCTTTACACTTAAGCAAGAATAAGTTGGTTTTCTAAATTTGAGACCCTGTTCTGTTCTGTAATTCAGTTCCTGTGTAGCCAAGTTTACATTCCGTGTATTACTGATATCTTATGATGTTTCTTTTTCTGTGTGACTTATTTCAGTTAGAATCATCATACCTGAATCCACTCATTGTGCTGCTAAGGGCCTGATGACACAGATTTCATTGCTGAGTGATATTGCTTTGTAAGTAAATACCACAACTTCTTTATCCATTTTTCATTTTCTGCGATGTTGAACTTGTACTGTAAACGAGGTTCTTGTAAACAGAGGCGTCCCAAACTTTGGGGTGGCTGTGTCTTTTTGATTTTAATTTCCCTAAGCTATAGGACCATAAGTGGAAGTGCCCTAGGTTCTGTTGCTTTGTTTTTTAGATGTTTCAGGAAACACCATACACTTCTCCCGAGTGTCTGTTGGCAATTTCCATCCCGCCCATCAGCATAACAAGGCTCCCAGTTCTCCATGGCCTGTCCTGCCTTTCTGGATTTTACACTTTTTTCAGATGGCCCTTTTGACCGGGGGGAAGTGAGACTTCATTGTAGTGCAGATTTCCTTTGCAAGCTTGCTTGGTTGGCCAAAAAGGGCGTATGCGTTTTTTCCTGAATATATTCAGGAAAAAACGCATACGCCCTTCTTGGCCAAGTGCATCATTGTGGACGTTCTGCCTCTTTTCCTATGCTTTCAATGCAATTCCAGTCTACCTCCTGAAATCGGTTTCCTGCAATTCTGCCCCGCTTTCAAGTCCTCTTGGCAGCCTTACTTCAGTCTATTTTTGGACGATAGCTGTCATTTATAACTCTGCAGGTTTGTGAATTACAGTGCCCCTGAGCTCCTTTCTTCAACTCGCTTTCTTTTGAGCTGGCCGCAACACCGCAGGATGGCTTCAGGCCCTAATCTGGTTCCGGTACGGCACGCTGAGCCTTTGGTTATTTCCTCTTCCTGGTGGGAAATGAGAGTTAAATTTGCCCGTCCAGACACCTCCAGCTAGCCTCTCATTGGTTCTCGCTATTCCTGTTCATCTTCCGCAGAAATTGCAAACTGGGCCAAACAGGAGGTTAAAGGCGCTGACTCTCCAAGTGGGGAGAGTGTTAGTAAAGCATCTGGAATGTTGCACCCGAGTACCAGGGGAGGAAAACTGAGACATATTTGAACACGTCTCCCGTTCACATGGTTGATCATACTTGGGTTCCACATGCATGTTTTAGCTGAAGGAAGAATACCTTAAACCTGGAGAGTTGAGACCCGTGTAATGGGTACCATGCAATATGACTTCAAAGGGTCTTCATTTGCTCACCGAACCTCTCCAATCCTATCACTGCTGCGTTTATGCCCCTGTACACATGCTTGATTCTCTTTTGGAGACATAGCAATCCATAGGTTTTACGATACTTACTAGTCAGGTACATTCTTAGGAGTTTAATATGCGGTGTTGAGTCCATTTCATTGAGCAAGGAGTAGCTCTTGTCTATTCCATATTTGGCCTAAGGAACTTTATCTGTGCTCATTTCAATCTCTGGTTTTATGCAGCACCCCAACTCACCTTTACCCTTAAGCAAGCATAAGTTGGTTTTCTAAATTTGAGACCCTGTTCTGTTCTGTAATTCAGTTCCTGTGTAGCCAGGTTTCCGTTCCGTGTATTACTGATATCCTATGATGTTTCTTTTTCTGTGTGACTTATTTCAGTTAGAATCATCATACCTGAATCCACTCATTGTGCTGCTAAGGGCCTGATGACATAGATTTCATTGCTGAGTGATATTGCTTTGTAAGTGAATACCACAACTTCTTTATCCATTTTTCACTTTCTGCGATGTTGAACTTGTACTGTAAACGAGGTTCTTGTAAACAGAGCCGTTCCAAACTTTGGGGTGGCTGTGTCTTTTTGATTTTAATTTCCCTAAGCTATAGGACCATAAGTGGAAGTGCCCTAGGCTCTGTTGCTTTGTTTTTTAGATGTTTCAGGAAACACCATACACTTCTCCCAAGTGTCTGTTGGCAATTTACATCCCGCCCATCAGCATAACAAGGCTCCCAGTTCTCAATGGCCTGTTGCCTTTCTGGATTTCACACTTTTTTCAGATGGCCCTTTTGACCGGGGGGAAGTGAGACTTCATTGTAGTGCAGATTTCCTTTGCAAGCTTGCTTGGTTGGCCAAAAAGGGCATATGCGTTTTTTCCTGAATATATTCAGGAAAAAACGCATACGTCCTTTTTGGCCAAGTGCATCATTGTGGACGTTCTGCCTCTTTTCCTATGCTTTCAATGCAATTCCAGTCTACCTCCTGAAATCGGTTTCCTGCAATTCTGCCCCGCTTTCAAGTCCTCTTGGCAGCCTTACTTCAGTCTATTTTTGGACGATAGCTGTCATTTATAACTCTGCAGGTTTGTGAATTACAGTGCCCCTGAGCTCCTTTCTTCAACTCGCTTTCTTGTGACCTGGCCGCAACACCGCAGGATGGCTTCAGGCCCTAATCTGGTTCCGGCACGGCCTGCTGAGCCTTTGGTTAATTCCTCTTCCTGGTGGGAAATGAGAGTTAAATTTGCCCGTCCAGACACCTTCAGCTAGCCTCTCATTGGTTCTCGCTATTCCTGTTCATCTTCCGCAGAAATTGCAAACTGGGCCAAACAGGAGGTTAAAGGGACTGACTCTCCAAGTGGGGAGAGTGTTAGTAAAGCGTCTGGAATGTTGCACCCGAGTACCAGGGGAGGAAAACTGAGACATATTTGAACACGTCTCCCGATCACATGGTTGATCATACTCTAGGTTCCACATGCATGTTTTAGCTGAAGGAAGAATACCTTAAACCTGGGTAGTTGAAACCCGTGGAATGGGTACCATGCAATATGACTTCAAAGGGTCTTCATTTGCTCACCGAACCTCTCCAATCCTATCACTGCTGCGTTTATGCCCCTGTACACATGCTTGATTCTCTTTCAGAGACATAGCAATCCATAGGTTTTAAGATACTTACTAGTCAGGTACATTCTTAGGCGTTTAATATGGGGTGTTGAGTCCATTTCGTTGAGCAAGGAGTAGCTCTTGTCTATTCCATATTTGGCTTAAGGAACTTTATCTGTGCTCATTTCAATCTCTGGTTTTATGCAGCACCCCAACTCACCTTTCCCCTTAAGCAAGAATAAGTAGGTTTTCTAAATTTGAGACCCCGTTCTGTTCTGTAATTCAGTTCCTGTGTAGCCAAGTTTACATTCCGTGTATTACTGATATCTTATGATGTTTCTTTTTCTGTGTGACTTATTTCAGTTAGAATCATCATACCTGAATCCACTCATTGTGCTGCTAAGGGCCTGATGACACAGATTTCATTGCTGAGTGATATTGCTTTGTAAGTAAATACCACAACTTCTTTATCCATTTTTCACTTTCTGCGATGTTGAACTTGTACTGTAAACGAGGTTCTTGTAAACAGAGGCGTCCCAAACTTTGGGGTGGCTGTGTCTTTTTGATTTTAATTTCCCTAAGCTATAGGACCATAAGTGGAAGTGCCCTAGGTTCTGTTGCTTTGTTTTTTAGATGTTTCAGGAAACACCATACACTTCTCCCGAGTGGTTGTTGGCAATTTACATCCCGCCCATCAGCATAACAAGGCTCCCAGTTCTCCATGGCCTGTCCTGCCTTTCTGGATTTTGCACTTTTTTCAGATGGCCCTTTTGACCGGGGGGAAGTGAGACTTCATTGTAGTGCAGATTTCCTTTGCAAGCTTGCTTGGTTGGCCAAAAAGGGCGTATGCGTTTTTTCCTGAATATATTCAGGAAAAAACGCATACGCCCTTTTTGGCCAAGTGCATCATTGTGGACGTTCTGCCTCTTTTCCTATGCTTTCAATGCAATTCCAGTCTACCTCCTGAAATCGGTTTCCTGCAATTCTGCCCCGCTTTCAAGTCCTCTTGGCAGCCTTACTTCAGTCTATTTTTGGACGATAGCTGTCATTTATAACTCTGCAGGTTTGTGAATTACAGTGCCCCTGAGCTCCTTTCTTCAACTCGCTTTCTTTTGAGCTGGCCGCAACACCGCAGGATGGCTTCAGGCCCTAATCTGGTTCCGGTACGGCACGCTGAGCCTTTGGTTATTTCCTCTTCCTGGTGGGAAATGAGAGTTAAATTTGCCCGTCCAGACACCTCCAGCTAGCCTCTCATTGGTTCTCGCTATTCCTGTTCATCTTCCGCAGAAATTGCAAACTGGGCCAAACAGGAGGTTAAAGGCGCTGACTCTCCAAGTGGGGAGAGTGTTAGTAAAGCATCTGGAATGTTGCACCCGAGTACCAGGGGAGGAAAACTGAGACATATTTGAACACGTCTCCCGTTCACATGGTTGATCATACTTGGGTTCCACATGCATGTTTTAGCTGAAGGAAGAATACCTTAAACCTGGAGAGTTGAGACCCGTGTAATGGGTACCATGCAATATGACTTCAAAGAGTCTTCATTTGCTCACCGAACCTCTCCAATCCTATCACTGCTGCGTTTATGCCCCTGTACACATGCTTGATTCTCTTTCGGAGACATAGCAATCCATAGGTTTTACGATACTTACTAGTCAGGTACATTCTTACGCGTTTAATATGCGGTGTTGAGTCCATTTCGTTGAGCAAGGAGTAGCTCTTGTCTATTCCATATTTGGCCTAAGGAACTTTATCTGTGCTCATTTCAATCTCTGGTTTTATGCAGCACCCCAACTCACCTTTACCCTTAAGCAAGCATAAGTTGGTTTTCTACATTTGAGATCCTGTTCTGTTCTGTAATTCAGTTCCTGTGTAGCCAAGTTTACATTCCGTGTATTACTGATATCTTATGATGTTTCTTTTTCTGTGTGACTTATTTCAGTTAGAATCATCATACCTGAATCCACTCATTGTGCTGCTAAGGGCCTGATGACACAGATTTCATTGCTGAGTGATATTGCTTTGTAAGTAAATACCACAACTTCTTTATCCATTTTTCACTTTCTGCGATGTTGAACTTGTACTGTAAACGAGGTTCTTGTAAACAGAGGCGTCCCAAACTTTGGGGTGGCTGTGTCTTTTTGATTTTAATTTCCCTAAGCTATAGGACCATAAGTGGCAGTGCCCTAGGCTCTGTTGCTTTGTTTTTTAGATGTTTCAGGAAACACCATACACTTCTCCCGAGTGGTTGTTGGCAATTTACATCCCGCCCATCAGCATAACAAGGCTCCCAGTTCTCCATGGCCTGTCCTGCCTTTCTGGATTTTACACTTTTTTCAGATGGCCCTTTTGACCGGGGGGAAGTGAGACTTCATTGTAGTGCAGATTTCCTTTGCAAGCTTGCTTGGTTGGCCAAAAAGGGCGTATGCGTTTTTTCCTGAATATATTCAGGAAAAAACGCATACGCCCTTTTTGGCCAAGTGCATCATTGTGGACGTTCTGCCTCTTTTCCTATGCTTTCAATGCAATTCCAGTCTACCTCCTGAAATCGGTTTCCTGCAATTCTGCCCCGCTTTCAAGTCCTCTTGGCAGCCTTACTTCAGTCTATTTTTGGACGATAGCTGTCATTTATAACTCTGCAGGTTTGTGAATTACAGTGCCCCTGAGCTCCTTTCTTCAACTCGCTTTCTTGTGACCTGGCCGCAACACCGCAGGATGGCTTCAGGCCCTAATCTGGTTCCGGCCCGGCCTGCTGAGCCTTTGGTTAATTCCTCTTCCTGGTGGGAAATGAGAGTTAAATTTGCCCGTCCAGACACCTCCAGCTAGCCTCTCATTGGTTCTCGCTATTCCTGTTCATCTTCCGCAGAAATTGCAAACTGGGTCAAACAGGATGTTAAAGGGACTGACTCTCCAAGTGGGGAGAGTGTTAGTAAAGCATCTGGAATGTTGCACCCGAGTACCAGGGGAGGAAAACTGACACATATTTGAACACGTCTCCCGATCACATGGTTGATCATACTCTAGGTTCCACATGCATGTTTTAGCTGAAGGAAGAATACCTTAAACCTGGGTAGTTGAAACCCGTGGAATGGGTACCATGCAATATGACTTCAAAGGGTCTTCATTTGCTCACCGAACCTCTCCAATCCTATCACTGCTGCGTTTATGCCCCTGTACACATGCTTGATTCTCTTTCGGAGACATAGCAATCCATAGGTTTTAAGATACTTACTAGTCAGGTCCATTCTTAGGAGTTTAATATGCGGTGTTGAGTCCATTTCGTTGAGCAAGGAGTAGCTCTTGTCTATTCCATATTTGACTTAAGGAACTTTATCTGTGCTCATTTCAATCTCTGGTTTTATGCAGCACCCCAACTCACCTTTCCCCTTAAGCAAGCATAAGTTGGTTTTCTAAATTTGAGACCCTGTTCTGTTCTGTAATTCAGTTCCTGTGTAGCCAAGTTTACATTCCGTGTATTACTGATATCTTATGATGTTTCTTTTTCTGTGTGACTTACTTCAGTTAGAATCATCATACCTGAATCCACTCATTGTGCTGCTAAGGGCCTGATGACACAGATTTCATTGCTGAGTGATATTGCTTTGTAAGTAAATACCACAACTTTATCCATTTTTCACTTTCTGCGATGTTGAACTTGTACTGTAAACGAGGTTCTTGTAAACAGAGGCGTCCCAAACTTTGGGGTGGCTGTGTCTTTTTCATTTTAATTTCCCTAAGCTATAGGACCATAAGTGGCAGTTCCCTAGGCTCTGTTGCTTTGTTTTTTAGATGTTTCAGGAAACACCATACACTTCTCCCGAGTGTCTGTTGGCAATTTACATCCCGCCCATCAGCATAACAAGGCTCCCAGTTCTCCATGGCCTGTCCTGCCTTTCTGGATTTTACACTTTTTTCAGATGGCCCTTTTGACCGGGGGGAAGTGAGACTTCATTGTAGTGCAGATTTCCTTTGCAAGCTTGCTTGGTTGGCCAAAAAGTGCGTATGCGTTTTTTCCTGAATATATTCAGGAAAAAACGCATATGCCCTTTTTGGCCAAGTGCATCATTGTGGACGTTCTGCCTCTTTTCCTATGCTTTCAATGCAATTCCAGTCTACCTCCTGAAATCGGTTTCCTGCAATTCTGCCCTGCTTTCAAGTCCTCTTGGCAGCCTTACTTCAGTCTACTTTTGGACGATAGCTGTCATTTATAACTCTGCAGGTTTGTGAATTACAGTGCCCCTGAGCTCCTTTCTTCAACTTGCTTTCTTGTGACCTGGCCGCAACACCGCAGGATGGCTTCAGGCCCTAATCTGGTTCCGGCACGGCACGCTGAGCCTTTGGTTATTTCCTCTTCCTGGTGGGAAATGAGAGTTAAATTTCCCCGTCCAGACACCTCCAGCTAGTCTCTCATTGGTTCTCGCTATTCCTGTTCATCTTCCGCAGAAATTGCAAACTGGGCCAAACAGGAGGTTAAAGGCGCTGACTCTCCAAGTGGGGAGAGTGTTAGTAAAGCGTCTGGAATGTTGCACCCGAGTACCAGGGGAGGAAAACTGAGACATATTTGAACACGTCTCCCATTCACATGGTTGATCATACTCTAGGTTCCACATGCATGTTTTAGCTGAAGGAAGAATACCTTAAACCTGGGTAGTTGAAACCCGTGGAATGGGTACCATGCAATATGACTTCAAAGGGTCTTCATTTGCTCACCGAACCTCTCCAATCCTATCACTGCTGCGTTTATGCCCCTGTACACATGCTTGATTCTCTTTTGGAGACATAGCAATCCATAGGTTTTAAGATACTTACAAGTCAGGTACATTCTTAGGCGTTTAATATGCGGTGTTGAGTCCATTTCGTTGAGCAAGGAGTAGCTCTTGTCTATTCCATATTTGGCTTAAGGAACTTTATCTGTGCTCATTTCAATCTCTGGTTTTATGCAGCACCCCAACTCACCTTTACCCTTAAGCAAGCATAAGTTGTTTTTCTAAATTTGAGACCCTGTTCTGTTCTGTAATTCAATTCCTGTGGAGCCAAGTTTACATTCCATGTATTACTGATATCTTATGATGTTTCTTTTTCTGTGTGACTTACTTCAGTTAGAATCATCATACCTGAATCCACTCATTGTGCTGCTAAGGGCCTGATGACACAGATTTCATTGCTGAGTGATATTGCTTTGTAAGTAAATACCACAACTTCTTTATCCATTTTTCACTTTCTGCGATGTTGAACTTGTACTGTAAACGAGGTTCTTGTAAACAGAGGCGTCCCAAACTTTGGGGTGGCTGTGTCTTTTTGATTTTAATTTCCCTAAGCTATAGGACCATAAGTAGAAGTGCCCTAGGTTCTGTTGCTTTGTTTTTTAGATGTTTCAGGAAACACCATACACTTCTCCCGAGTGGTTGTTGGCAATTTACATCCCGCCCATCAGCATAACAAGGCTCCCAGTTCTCCATGGCCTGTCCTGCCTTTCTGGATTTTACACTTTTTTCAGATGGCCCTTTTGACCGGGGGGAAGTGAGACTTCATTGTAGTGCAGATTTCCTTTGCAAGCTTGCTTGGTTGGCCAAAAAGGGCGTATGCGTTTTTTCCTGAATATATTCAGGAAAAAACACATACGCCCTTTTTGGCCAAGTGCATCATTGTGGACGTTCTGCCTCTTTTCCTATGCTTTCAATGCAATTCCAGTCTACCTCCTGAAATCGGTTTCCTGCAATTCTGCCCCGCTTTCAAGTCCTCTTGGCAGTCTTACTTCAGTCTATTTTTGGACGATAGCTGTCATTTATAACTCTGCAGGTTTGTGAATTACAGTGCCCCTGAGCTCCTTTCTTCAACTCGCTTTCTTGTGACCTGGCCGCAACACCGCAGGATGGCTTCAGGCCCTAATCTGGTTCCGGCCCGGCCTGCTGAGCCTTTGGTTAATTCCTCTTCCTGGTGGGAAATGAGAGTTAAATTTGCCCGTCCAGACACCTCCAGCTAGCCTCTCATTGGTTCTCGCTATTCCTGTTCATCTTCCGCAGAAATTGCAAACTGGGTCAAACAGGAGGTTAAAGGGACTGACTCTCCAAGTGGGGAGAGTGTTAGTAAAGCGTCTGGAATGTTGCACCCGAGTACCAGGGGAGGAAAACTGAGACATATTTGAACACGTCTCCCGTTCACATGGTTGATCATACTTGGGTTCCACATGCATGTTTTAGCTGAAGGAAGAATACCTTAAACCTGGAGAGTTAAGACCCGTGTAATGGGTACCATGCAATATGACTTCAAAGGGTCTTCATTTGCTCACCGAACCTCTCCAATCCTATCACTGCTGCGTTTATGACCCTGTACACATGCTTGATTCTCTTTCGGAGACATAGCAATCCATAGGTTTTAAGATACTTACTAGTCAGGTACATTCTTAGGCGTTTAATATGCGGTGTTGAGTCCATTTCGTTGAGCAAGGAGTAGCTCTTGTCTATTCCATATTTGGCTTAAGGAACTTTATCTGTGCTCATTTCAATCTCTGGTTTATGCAGCACCCCAACTCACCTTTACACTTAAGCAAGAATAAGTTGGTTTTCTAAATTTGAGACCCTGTTCTGTTCTGTAATTCAGTTCCTGTGTAGCCAAGTTTACATTCCGTGTATTACTGATATCTTATGATGTTTCTTTTTCTGTGTGACTTATTTCAGTTAGAATCATCATACCTGAATCCACTCATTGTGCTGCTAAGGGCCTGATGACACAGATTTCATTGCTGAGTGATATTGCTTTGTAAGTAAATACCACAACTTCTTTATCCATTTTTCATTTTCTGCGATGTTGAACTTGTACTGTAAACGAGGTTCTTGTAAACAGAGGCGTCCCAAACTTTGGGGTGGCTGTGTCTTTTTGATTTTAATTTCCCTAAGCTATAGGACCATAAGTGGAAGTGCCCTAGGTTCTGTTGCTTTGTTTTTTAGATGTTTCAGGAAACACCATACACTTCTCCCGAGTGTCTGTTGGCAATTTCCATCCCGCCCATCAGCATAACAAGGCTCCCAGTTCTCCATGGCCTGTCCTGCCTTTCTGGATTTTACACTTTTTTCAGATGGCCCTTTTGACCGGGGGGAAGTGAGACTTCATTGTAGTGCAGATTTCCTTTGCAAGCTTGCTTGGTTGGCCAAAAAGGGCGTATGCGTTTTTTCCTGAATATATTCAGGAAAAAACGCATACGCCCTTCTTGGCCAAGTGCATCATTGTGGACGTTCTGCCTCTTTTCCTATGCTTTCAATGCAATTCCAGTCTACCTCCTGAAATCGGTTTCCTGCAATTCTGCCCCGCTTTCAAGTCCTCTTGGCAGCCTTACTTCAGTCTATTTTTGGACGATAGCTGTCATTTATAACTCTGCAGGTTTGTGAATTACAGTGCCCCTGAGCTCCTTTCTTCAACTCGCTTTCTTGTGACCTGGCCGCAACACCGCAGGATGGCTTCAGGCCCTAATCTGGTTCCGGCACGGCACGCTGAGCCTTTGGTTATTTCCTCTTCCTGGTGGGAAATGAGAGTTAAATTTGCCCGTCCAGACACCTCCAGCTAGTCTCTCATTGGTTCTCGCTATTCCTGTTCATCTTCCGCAGAAATTGCAAACTGGGCCAAACAGGAGGTTAAAGGCGCTGACTCTCCAAGTGGGGAGAGTGTTAGTAAAGCGTCTGGAATGTTGCACCCGAGTACCAGGGGAGGAAAACTGAGACATATTTGAACACGTCTCCCGTTCACATGGTTGATCATACTTGGGTTCCACATGCATGTTTTAGCTGAAGGAAGAATACCTTAAACCTGGAGAGTTGAGACCCGTGGAATGGGTACCATGCAATATGACTTCAAAGGGTCTTCATTTGCTCACCGAATCTCTCCAATCCTATCACTGCTGCGTTTATGCCCCTGTACACATGCTTGATTCTCTTTTGGAGACATAGCAATCCATAGGTTTTACGATACTTACTAGTCAGGTACATTCTTACGCGTTTAATATGCGGTGTTGAGTCCATTTCGTTGAGCAAGGAGTAGCTCTTGTCTATTCCATATTTGACTTAAGGAACTTTATCTGTGCTCATTTCAATCTCTGGTTTTATGCAGCACCCCAACTCACCTTTACCCTTAAGCAAGCATAAGTTGGTTTTCTAAATTTGAGACCCTGTTCTGTTCTGTAATTCAGTTCCTGTGTAGCCAAGTTTACATTCCGTGTATTAGTGATATCTTATGATGTTTCTTTTTCTGTTTGACTTAGTTCAGTTAGAATCATCATACCTGAATCCACTCATTGTGATGCTAAGGGCCTGATGACATAGATTTCATTGCTGAGTGATATTGCTTTGTAAGTAAATACCACAACTTTATCCATTTTTCACTTTCTGCGATGTTGAACTTGTACTGTAAACGAGGTTCTTGTAAACAGAGGCGTCCCAAACTTTGGGGTGGCTGTGTCTTTTTCATTTTAATTTCCCTAAGCTATAGGACCATAAGTGGCAGTTCCCTAGGCTCTGTTGCTTTGTTTTTTAGATGTTTCAGGAAACACCATACACTTCTCCCGAGTGTCTGTTGGCAATTTACATCCCGCCCATCAGCATAACAAGGCTCCCAGTTCTCCATGGCCTGTCCTGCCTTTCTGGATTTTACACTTTTTTCAGATGGCCCTTTTGACCGGGGGGAAGTGAGACTTCATTGTAGTGCAGATTTCCTTTGCAAGCTTGCTTGGTTGGCCAAAAAGGGCGTATGCGTTTTTTCCTGAATATATTCAGGAAAAAACGCATACGCCCTTTTTGGCCAAGTGCATCATTGTGGACGCTCTGCCTCTTTTCCTATGCTTTCAATGCAATTCCAGTCTACCTCCTGAAATCGGTTTCCTGCAATTCTGCCCTGCTTTCAAGTCCTCTTGGCAGCCTTACTTCAGTCTACTTTTGGACGATAGCTGTCATTTATAACTCTGCAGGTTTGTGAATTACAGTGCCCCTGAGCTCCTTTCTTCAACTTGCTTTCTTGTGACCTGGCCGCAACACCGCAGGATGGCTTCAGGCCCTAATCTGGTTCCGGCACGGCACGCTGAGCCTTTGGTTATTTCCTCTTCCTGGTGGGAAATGAGAGTTAAATTTCCCCGTCCAGACACCTCCAGCTAGTCTCTCATTGGTTCTCGCTATTCCTGTTCATCTTCCGCAGAAATTGCAAACTGGGCCAAACAGGAGGTTAAAGGCGCTGACTCTCCAAGTGGGGAGAGTGTTAGTAAAGCGTCTGGAATGTTGCACCCGAGTACCAGGGGAGGAAAACTGAGACATATTTGAACACGTCTCCCATTCACATGGTTGATCATACTCTAGGTTCCACATGCATGTTTTAGCTGAAGGAAGAATACCTTAAACCTGGGTAGTTGAAACCCGTGGAATGGGTACCATGCAATATGACTTCAAAGGGTCTTCATTTGCTCACCGAACCTCTCCAATCCTATCACTGCTGCGTTTATGCCCCTGTACACATGCTTGATTCTCTTTTGGAGACATAGCAATCCATAGGTTTTAAGATACTTACAAGTCAGGTACATTCTTAGGCGTTTAATATGCGGTGTTGAGTCCATTTCGTTGAGCAAGGAGTAGCTCTTGTCTATTCCATATTTGGCTTAAGGAACTTTATCTGTGCTCATTTCAATCTCTGGTTTTATGCAGCACCCCAACTCACCTTTCCCCTTAAGCAAGCATAAGTTGGTTTTCTAAATTTGAGACCCTGTTCTGTTCTGTAATTCAGTACCTGTGGAGCCAAGTTTACATTCCATGTATTACTGATATCTTATGATGTTTCTTTTTCTGTGTGACTTACTTCAGTTAGAATCATCATACCTGAATCCACTCATTGTGCTGCTAAGGGCCTGATGACACAGATTTCATTGCTGAGTGATATTGCTTTGTAAGTAAATACCACAACTTCTTTATCCATTTTTCACTTTCTGCGATGTTGAACTTGTACTGTAAACGAGGTTCTTGTAAACAGAGGCGTCCCAAACTTTGGGGTGGCTGTGTCTTTTTGATTTTAATTTCCCTAAGCTATAGGACCATAAGTGGAAGTGCCCTAGGTTCTGTTGCTTTGTTTTTTAGATGTTTCAGGAAACACCATACACTTCTCCCGAGTGGTTGTTGGCAATTTACATCCCGCCCATCAGCATAACAAGGCTCCCAGTTCTCCATGGCCTGTCCTGCCTTTCTGGATTTTACACTTTTTTCAGATGGCCCTTTTGACCGGGGGGAAGTGAGACTTCATTGTAGTGCAGATTTCCTTTGCAAGCTTGCTTGGTTGGCCAAAAAGGGCGTATGCGTTTTTTCCTGAATATATTCAGGAAAAAACACATACGCCCTTTTTGGCCAAGTGCATCATTGTGGACGTTCTGCCTCTTTTCCTATGCTTTCAATGCAATTCCAGTCTACCTCCTGAAATCGGTTTCCTGCAATTCTGCCCCGCTTTCAAGTCCTCTTGGCAGTCTTACTTCAGTCTATTTTTGGACGATAGCTGTCATTTATAACTCTGCAGGTTTGTGAATTACAGTGCCCCTGAGCTCCTTTCTTCAACTCGCTTTCTTGTGACCTGGCCGCAACACCGCAGGATGGCTTCAGGCCCTAATCTGGTTCCGGCCCGGCCTGCTGAGCCTTTGGTTAATTCCTCTTCCTGGTGGGAAATGAGAGTTAAATTTGCCCGTCCAGACACCTCCAGCTAGCCTCTCATTGGTTCTCGCTATTCCTGTTCATCTTCCGCAGAAATTGCAAACTGGGCCAAACAGGAGGTTAAAGGGACTGACTCTCCAAGTGGGGAGAGTGTTAGTAAAGCGTCTGGAATGTTGCACCCGAGTACCAGGGGAGGAAAACTGAGACATATTTGAACACGTCTCCCGTTCACATGGTTGATCATACTTGGGTTCCACATGCATGTTTTAGCTGAAGGAAGAATACCTTAAACCTGGAGAGTTAAGACCCGTGTAATGGGTACCATGCAATATGACTTCAAAGGGTCTTCATTTGCTCACCGAACCTCTCCAATCCTATCACTGCTGCGTTTATGCCCCTGTACACATGCTTGATTCTCTTTCGGAGACATAGCAATCCATAGGTTTTAAGATACTTACTAGTCAGGTACATTCTTAGGCGTTTAATATGCAGTGTTGAGTCCATTTCGTTGAGCAAGGAGTAGCTCTTGTCTATTCCATATTTGGCTTAAGGAACTTTATCTGTGCTCATTTCAATCTCTGGTTTATGCAGCACCCCAACTCACCTTTACCCTTAAGCAAGAATAAGTTGGTTTTCTAAATTTGAGACCCTGTTCTGTTCTGTAATTCAGTTCCTGTGTAGCCAAGTTTACATTCCGTGTATTACTGATATCTTATGATGTTTCTTTTTCTGTGTGACTTATTTCAGTTAGAATCATCATACCTGAATCCACTCATTGTGCTGCTAAGGGCCTGATGACACAGATTTCATTGCTGAGTGATATTGCTTTGTAAGTAAATACCACAACTTCTTTATCCATTTTTCACTTTCTGCGATGTTGAACTTGTACTGTAAACGAGGTTCTTGTAAACAGAGGCGTCCCAAACTTTGGGGTGGCTGTGTCTTTTTGATTTTAATTTCCCTAAGCTATAGGACCATAAGTGGAAGTGCCCTAGGTTCTGTTGCTTTGTTTTTTAGATGTTTCAGGAAACACCATACACTTCTCCCGAGTGTCTGTTGGCAATTTCCATCCCGCCCATCAGCATAACAAGGCTCCCAGTTCTCCATGGCCTGTCCTGCCTTTCTGGATTTTACACTTTTTTCAGATGGCCCTTTTGACCGGGGAGAAGTGAGACTTCATTGTAGTGCAGATTTCCTTTGCAAGCTTGCTTGGTTGGCCAAAAAGGGTGTATGCGTTTTTTCCTGAATATATTCAGGAAAAAACGCATACGCCCTTCTTGGCCAAGTGCATCATTGTGGACGTTCTGCCTCTTTTCCTATGCTTTCAATGCAATTCCAGTCTACCTCCTGAAATCGGTTTCCTGCAATTCTGCCCCGCTTTCAAGTCCTCTTGGCAGCCTTACTTCAGTCTATTTTTGGACGATAGCTGTCATTTATAACTCTGCAGGTTTGTGAATTACAGTGCCCCTGAGCTCCTTTCTTCAACTCGCTTTCTTGTGACCTGGCCGCAACACCGCAGGATGGCTTCAGGCCCTAATCTGGTTCCGGCACGGCACGCTGAGCCTTTGGTTATTTCCTCTTCCTGGTGGGAAATGAGAGTTAAATTTGCCCGTCCAGACACCTCCAGCTAGTCTCTCATTGGTTCTCGCTATTCCTGTTCATCTTCCGCAGAAATTGCAAACTGGGCCAAACAGGAGGTTAAAGGCGCTGACTCTCCAAGTGGGGAGAGTGTTAGTAAAGCGTCTGGAATGTTGCACCCGAGTACCAGGGGAGGAAAACTGAGACATATTTGAACACGTCTCCCGTTCACATGGTTGATCATACTTGGGTTCCACATGCATGTTTTAGCTGAAGGAAGAATACCTTAAACCTGGAGAGTTGAGACCCGTGTAATGGGTACCATGCAATATGACTTCAAAGGGTCTTCATTTGCTCACCGAACCTCTCCAATCCTATCACTGCTGCGTTTATGCCCCTGTACACATGCTTGATTCTCTTTCGGAGACATAGCAATCCATAGGTTTTAAGATACTTACTAGTCAGGTACATTCTTAGGCGTTTAATATGCGGTGTTGAGTCCATTTCGTTGAGCAAGGAGTAGCTCTTGTCTATTCCATATTTGACTTAAGGAACTTTATCTGTGCTCATTTCAATCTCTGGTTTTATGCAGCACCCCAACTCACCTTTAACCTTAAGCAAGCATAAGTTGGTTTTCTAAATTTGAGACCCTGTTCTGTTCTGTAATTCAGTTCCTGTGTAGCCAAGTTTACATTCCGTGTATTACTGATATCTTATGATGTTTCTTTTTCTGTGTGACTTATTTCAGTTAGAATCATCATACCTGAATCCACTCATTGTGCTGCTAAGGGCCTGATGACACAGATTTCATTGCTGAGTGATATTGCTTTGTAAGTAAATACCACAACTTCTTTATCCATTTTTCACTTTCTGCGATGTTGAACTTGTACTGTAAACGAGGTTCTTGTAAACAGAGCCGTTCCAAACTTTGGGGTGGCTGTGTCTTTTTGATTTTAATTTCCCTAAGCTATAGGACCATAAGTGGAAGTGCCCTAGGTTCTGTTGCTTTGTTTTTTAGATGTTTCAGGAAACACCATACACTTCTCCCGAGTGGTTGTTGGCAATTTACATCCCGCCCATCAGCATAACAAGGCTCCCAGTTCTCCATGGCCTGTCCTGCCTTTCTGGATTTTACACTTTTTTCAGATGGCCCTTTTGACCGGGGGGAAGTGAGACTTCATTGTAGTGCAGATTTCCTTTGCAATCTTGCTTGGTTGGCCAAAAAGGGCGTATGCGTTTTTTCCTGAATATATTCAGGAAAAAACGCATACGGCCTTTTTGGCCAAGTGCATCATTGTGGACGTTCTGCCTCTTTTCCTATGCTTTCAATGCAATTCCAGTCTACCTCCTGAAATCGGTTTCCTGCAATTCTGCCCCGCTTTCAAGTCCTCTTGGCAGCCTTACTTCAGTCTATTTTTGGACGATAGCTGTCATTTATAACTCTGCAGGTTTGTGAATTACAGTGCCCCTGAGCTGCTTTGTTCAACTCGCTTTCTTTTGAGCTGGCCGCAACACCGCAGGATGGCTTCAGGCCCTAATCTGGTTCCGGTACGGCACGCTGAGCCTTTGGTTATTTCCTCTTCCTGGTGGGAAATGAGAGTTAAATTTGCCCGTCCAGACACCTCCAGCTAGCCTCTCATTGGTTCTCGCTATTCCTGTTCATTTTCCGCAGAAATTGCAAACTGGGCCAAACAGGAGGTTAAAGGCGCTGACTCTCCAAGTGGGGAGAGTGTTAGTAAAGCGTCTGGAATGTTGCACCCGAGTACCAGGGGAGGAAAACTGAGACATATTTGAACACGTCTCCCGTTCACATGGTTGATCATACTTGGGTTCCACATGCATGTTTTAGCTGAAGGAAGAATACCTTAAACCTGTAGAGTTGAGACCCGTGGAATGGGTACCATGCAATATGACTTCAAAGGGTCTTCATTTGCTCACCAAACCTATCCAATCCTATCACTGCTGCGTTTATGCCCCTGTACACATGCTTGATTCTCTTTTGGAGACATAGCAATCCATAGGTTTTACGATACTTACTAGTCAGGTACATTATTAGGTGTTTCATATGGGGTGTTGAGTCCATTTCGTTGAGCAAGGAGTAGCTCTTGTCTATTCCATATTTGGCTTAAGGAACTTTATCTGTGCTCATTTCAATCTCTGGTTTTATGCAGCACCCCAACTCACCTTTACCCTTAAGCAAGCATAAGTTGGTTTTCTAAATTTGAGACCCTGTTCTGTTCTGTAATTCAGTTCCTGTGTAGCCAAGTTTCCATTCCGTGTATTACTGATATCTTATGATGTTTCTTTTTCTGTGTGACTTATTTCAGTTAGAATCATCATACCTGAATCCACTCATTGTGCTGCTAAGGGCCTGATGACATAGATTTCATTGCTAAGTGATATTGCTTTGTAAGTGAATACCACAACTTCTTTATCCATTTTTCACTTTCTGCGATGTTGAACTTGTACTGTAAATGAGGTTCTTGTAAACAGAGCCCTTCCAAACTTTGGGGTGGCTGTGTCTTTTTGATTTTAATTTCCCTAAGCTATAGGACCATAAGTGGCAGTGCCCTAGGCTCTGTTGCTTTGTTTTTTAGATGTTTCAGGAAACACCATACACTTCTCCCGAGTGTCTGTTGGCAATTTACATCCCACCCATCAGCATAACAAGGCTCCCAGTTCTCAATGGCCTGTTGCCTTTCTGGATTTTACACTTTTTTCAGATGGCCCTTTTGACCGGGGGGAAGTGAGACTTCATTGTAGTGCAGATTTCCTTTGCAAGCTTGCTTGGTTGGCCAAAAAGGGCGTATGCGTTTTTTCCTGAATATATTCAGGAAAAAACGCATACGCCCTTCTTGGCCAAGTGCATCATTGTGGACGTTCTGCCTCTTTTCCTATGCTTTCAATGCAATTCCAGTCTACCTCCTGAAATCGGTTTCCTGCAATTCTGCCCCGCTTTCAAGTCCTCTTGGCAGCCTTACTTCAGTCTATTTTTGGACGACAGCTGTCATTTATAACTCTGCAGGTTTGTGAATTACAGTGCCCCTGAGCTCCTTTCTTCAACTCGCTTTCTTGTGACCTGGCCGCAACACCGCAGGATGGCTTCAGGCCCTAATCTGGTTCCGGCACGGCACGCAGAGCCTTTGGTTATTTCCTCTTCCTGGTGGGAAATGAGAGTCAAATTTGCCCGTCCAGACACCTCCAGCTAGTCTCTCATTGGTTCTCGCTATTCCTGTTCATCTTCCGCAGAAATTGCAAACTGGGCCAAACAGGAGGTTAAAGGCGCTGACTCTCCAAGTGGGGAGAGTGTTAGTAAAGCGTCTGGAATGTTGCACCCGAGTACCAGGGGAGGAAAACTGAGACATATTTGAACACGTCTCCCGTTCACATGGTTGATCATACTTGGGTTCCACATGCATGTTTTAGCTGAAGGAAGAATACCTTAAACCTGGAGAGTTAAGACCCGTGTAATGGGTACCATGCAATATGACTTCAAAGGGTCTTCATTTGCTCACCGAACCTCTCCAATCCTATCACTGCTGCGTTTATGCCCCTGTACACATGCTTGATTCTCTTTCGGAGACATAGCAATCCATAGGTTTTACGATACTTACTAGTCAGGTACATTCTTAGGCGTTTAATATGCGGTGTTGAGTCCATTTCGTTGAGCAAGGAGTAGCTCTTGTCTATTCCATATTTGACTTAAGGAACTTTATCTGTGCTCATTTCAATCTCTGGTTTTATGCAGCACCCCAACTCTCCTTTCCCCTTAAGCAAGCATAAGTTGGTTTTCTAAATTTGAGACCCTGTTCTGTTCTGTAATTCAGTTCCTGTGTAGCCAAGTTTACATTCCGTGTATTACTGATATCTTATGATGTTTCTTTTTCTGTGTGACTTACTTCAGTTAGAATCATCATACCTGAATCCACTCATTGTGCTGCTAAGGGCCTGATGACACAGATTTCATTGCTGAGTGATATTGCTTTGTAAGTAAATACCACAACTTCTTTATCCATTTTTCACTTTCTGCGATGTTGAACTTGTACTGTAAACGAGGTTCTTGTAAACAGAGCCGTTCCAAACTTTGGGGTGGCTGTGTCTTTTTGATTTTAATTTCCCTAAGCTATAGGACCATAAGTGGAAGTGCCCTAGGTTCTGTTGCTTTGTTTTTTAGATGTTTCAGGAAACACCATACACTTCTCCCGAGTGGTTGTTGGCAATTTACATCCCGCCCATCAGCATAACAAGGCTCCCAGTTCTCCATGGCCTGTCCTGCCTTTCTGGATTTTACACTTTTTTCAGATGGCCCTTTTGACCGGGGGGAAGTGAGACTTCATTGTAGTGCAGATTTCCTTTGCAAGCTTGCTTGGTTGGCCAAAAAGGGCGTATGCGTTTTTTCCTGAATATATTCAGGAAAAAACACATACGCCCTTTTTGGCCAAGTGCATCATTGTGGACGTTCTGCCTCTTTTCCTATGCTTTCAATGCAATTCCAGTCTACCTCCTGAAATCGGTTTCCTGCAATTCTGCCCCGCTTTCAAGTCCTCTTGGCAGTCTTACTTCAGTCTATTTTTGGACGATAGCTGTCATTTATAACTCTGCAGGTTTGTGAATTACAGTGCCCCTGAGCTCCTTTCTTCAACTCGCTTTCTTGTGACCTGGCCGCAACACCGCAGGATGGCTTCAGGCCCTAATCTGGTTCCGGCCCGGCCTGCTGAGCCTTTGGTTAATTCCTCTTCCTGGTGGGAAATGAGAGTTAAATTTGCCCGTCCAGACACCTCCAGCTAGCCTCTCATTGGTTCTCGCTATTCCTGTTCATCTTCCGCAGAAATTGCAAACTGGGCCAAACAGGAGGTTAAAGGGACTGACTCTCCAAGTGGGGAGAGTGTTAGTAAAGCGTCTGGAATGTTGCACCCGAGTACCAGGGGAGGAAAACTGAGACATATTTGAACACGTCTCCCGTTCACATGGTTGATCATACTTGGGTTCCACATGCATGTTTTAGCTGAAGGAAGAATACCTTAAACCTGGAGAGTTAAGACCCGTGTAATGGGTACCATGCAATATGACTTCAAAGGGTCTTCATTTGCTCACCGAACCTCTCCAATCCTATCACTGCTGCGTTTATGCCCCTGTACACATGCTTGATTCTCTTTCGGAGACATAGCAATCCATAGGTTTTAAGATACTTACTAGTCAGGTACATTCTTAGGCGTTTAATATGCGGTGTTGAGTCCATTTCGTTGAGCAAGGAGTAGCTCTTGTCTATTCCATATTTGGCTTAAGGAACTTTATCTGTGCTCATTTCAATCTCTGGTTTATGCAGCACCCCAACTCACCTTTACCCTTAAGCAAGAATAAGTTGGTTTTCTAAATTTGAGACCCTGTTCTGTTCTGTAATTCAGTTCCTGTGTAGCCAAGTTTACATTCCGTGTATTACTGATATCTTATGATGTTTCTTTTTCTGTGTGACTTATTTCAGTTAGAATCATCATACCTGAATCCACTCATTGTGCTGCTAAGGGCCTGATGACACAGATTTCATTGCTGAGTGATATTGCTTTGTAAGTAAATACCACAACTTCTTTATCCATTTTTCATTTTCTGCGATGTTGAACTTGTACTGTAAACGAGGTTCTTGTAAACAGAGGCGTCCCAAACTTTGGGGTGGCTGTGTCTTTTTGATTTTAATTTCCCTAAGCTATAGGACCATAAGTGGAAGTGCCCTAGGTTCTGTTGCTTTGTTTTTTAGATGTTTCAGGAAACACCATACACTTCTCCCGAGTGTCTGTTGGCAATTTCCATCCCGCCCATCAGCATAACAAGGCTCCCAGTTCTCCATGGCCTGTCCTGCCTTTCTGGATTTTACACTTTTTTCAGATGGCCCTTTTGACCGGGGAGAAGTGAGACTTCATTGTAGTGCAGATTTCCTTTGCAAGCTTGCTTGGTTGGCCAAAAAGTGTGTATGCGTTTTTTCCTGAATATATTCAGGAAAAAACGCATACGCCCTTCTTGGCCAAGTGCATCATTGTGGACGTTCTGCCTCTTTTCCTATGCTTTCAATGCAATTCCAGTCTACCTCCTGAAATCGGTTTCCTGCAATTCTGCCCCGCTTTCAAGTCCTCTTGGCAGCCTTACTTCAGTCTATTTTTGGACGATAGCTGTCATTTATAACTCTGCAGGTTTGTGAATTACAGTGCCCCTGAGCTCCTTTCTTCAACTCGCTTTCTTGTGACCTGGCCGCAACACCGCAGGATGGCTTCAGGCCCTAATCTGGTTCCGGCACGGCACGCTGAGCCTTTGGTTATTTCCTCTTCCTGGTGGGAAATGAGAGTTAAATTTGCCCGTCCAGACACCTCCAGCTAGTCTCTCATTGGTTCTCGCTATTCCTGTTCATCTTCCGCAGAAATTGCAAACTGGGCCAAACAGGAGGTTAAAGGCGCTGACTCTCCAAGTGGGGAGAGTGTTAGTAAAGCGTCTGGAATGTTGCACCCGAGTACCAGGGGAGGAAAACTGAGACATATTTGAACACGTCTCCCGTTCACATGGTTGATCATACTTGGGTTCCACATGCATGTTTTAGCTGAAGGAAGAATACCTTAAACCTGGAGAGTTGAGACCCGTGTAATGGGTACCATGCAATATGACTTCAAAGGGTCTTCATTTGCTCACCGAACCTCTCCAATCCTATCACTGCTGCGTTTATGCCCCTGTACACATGCTTGATTCTCTTTCGGAGACATAGCAATCCATAGGTTTTAAGATACTTACTAGTCAGGTACATTCTTAGGCGTTTAATATGCGGTGTTGAGTCCATTTCGTTGAGCAAGGAGTAGCTCTTGTCTATTCCATATTTGACTTAAGGAACTTTATCTGTGCTCATTTCAATCTCTGGTTTTATGCAGCACCCCAACTCACCTTTAACCTTAAGCAAGCATAAGTTGGTTTTCTAAATTTGAGACCCTGTTCTGTTCTGTAATTCAGTTCCTGTGTAGCCAAGTTTACATTCCGTGTATTACTGATATCTTATGATGTTTCTTTTTCTGTGTGACTTATTTCAGTTAGAATCATCATACCTGAATCCACTCATTGTGCTGCTAAGGGCCTGATGACACAGATTTCATTGCTGAGTGATATTGCTTTGTAAGTAAATACCACAACTTCTTTATCCATTTTTCACTTTCTGCGATGTTGAACTTGTACTGTAAACGAGGTTCTTGTAAACAGAGCCGTTCCAAACTTTGGGGTGGCTGTGTCTTTTTGATTTTAATTTCCCTAAGCTATAGGACCATAAGTGGAAGTGCCCTAGGTTCTGTTGCTTTGTTTTTTAGATGTTTCAGGAAACACCATACACTTCTCCCGAGTGGTTGTTGGCAATTTACATCCCGCCCATCAGCATAACAAGGCTCCCAGTTCTCCATGGCCTGTCCTGCCTTTCTGGATTTTACACTTTTTTCAGATGGCCCTTTTGACCGGGGGGAAGTGAGACTTCATTGTAGTGCAGATTTCCTTTGCAATCTTGCTTGGTTGGCCAAAAAGGGCGTATGCGTTTTTTCCTGAATATATTCAGGAAAAAACGCATACGGCCTTTTTGGCCAAGTGCATCATTGTGGACGTTCTGCCTCTTTTCCTATGCTTTCAATGCAATTCCAGTCTACCTCCTGAAATCGGTTTCCTGCAATTCTGCCCCGCTTTCAAGTCCTCTTGGCAGCCTTACTTCAGTCTATTTTTGGACGATAGCTGTCATTTATAACTCTGCAGGTTTGTGAATTACAGTGCCCCTGAGCTGCTTTGTTCAACTCGCTTTCTTTTGAGCTGGCCGCAACACCGCAGGATGGCTTCAGGCCCTAATCTTGTTCCGGCACGGCACGCTGAGCCTTTGGTTATTTCCTCTTCCTGGTGGGAAATGAGAGTTAAATTTGCCCGTCCAGACACCTCCAGCTAGCCTCTCATTGGTTCTCGCTATTCCTGTTCATTTTCCGCAGAAATTGCAAACTGGGCCAAACAGGAGGTTAAAGGCGCTGACTCTCCAAGTGGGGAGAGTGTTAGTAAAGCGTCTGGAATGTTGCACCCGAGTACCAGGGGAGGAAAACTGAGACATATTTGAACACGTCTCCCGTTCACATGGTTGATCATACTTGGGTTCCACATGCATGTTTTAGCTGAAGGAAGAATACCTTAAACCTGTAGAGTTGAGACCCGTGGAATGGGTACCATGCAATATGACTTCAAAGGGTCTTCATTTGCTCACCAAACCTATCCAATCCTATCACTGCTGCGTTTATGCCCCTGTACACATGCTTGATTCTCTTTTGGAGACATAGCAATCCATAGGTTTTACGATACTTACTAGTCAGGTACATTATTAGGTGTTTCATATGGGGTGTTGAGTCCATTTCGTTGAGCAAGGAGTAGCTCTTGTCTATTCCATATTTGGCTTAAGGAACTTTATCTGTGCTCATTTCAATCTCTGGTTTTATGCAGCACCCCAACTCACCTTTACCCTTAAGCAAGCATAAGTTGGTTTTCTAAATTTGAGACCCTGTTCTGTTCTGTAATTCAGTTCCTGTGTAGCCAAGTTTCCATTCCGTGTATTACTGATATCTTATGATGTTTCTTTTTCTGTGTGACTTATTTCAGTTAGAATCATCATACCTGAATCCACTCATTGTGCTGCTAAGGGCCTGATGACATAGATTTCATTGCTAAGTGATATTGCTTTGTAAGTGAATACCACAACTTCTTTATCCATTTTTCACTTTCTGCGATGTTGAACTTGTACTGTAAACGAGGTTCTTGTAAACAGAGCCGTTCCAAACTTTGGGGTGGCTGTGTCTTTTTGATTTTAATTTCCCTAAGCTATAGGACCATAAGTGGCAGTGCCCTAGGCTCTGTTGCTTTGTTTTTTAGATGTTTCAGGAAACACCATACACTTCTCCCGAGTGTCTGTTGGCAATTTACATCCCACCCATCAGCATAACAAGGCTCCCAGTTCTCAATGGCCTGTTGCCTTTCTGGATTTTACACTTTTTTCAGATGGCCCTTTTGACCGGGGGGAAGTGAGACTTCATTGTAGTGCAGATTTCCTTTGCAAGCTTGCTTGGTTGGCCAAAAAGGGCGTATGCGTTTTTTCCTGAATATATTCAGGAAAAAACGCATACGCCCTTCTTGGCCAAGTGCATCATTGTGGACGTTCTGCCTCTTTTCCTATGCTTTCAATGCAATTCCAGTCTACCTCCTGAAATCGGTTTCCTGCAATTCTGCCCCGCTTTCAAGTCCTCTTGGCAGCCTTACTTCAGTCTATTTTTGGACGACAGCTGTCATTTATAACTCTGCAGGTTTGTGAATTACAGTGCCCCTGAGCTCCTTTCTTCAACTCGCTTTCTTGTGACCTGGCCGCAACACCGCAGGATGGCTTCAGGCCCTAATCTGGTTCCGGCACGGCACGCTGAGCCTTTGGTTATTTCCTCTTCCTGGTGGGAAATGAGAGTCAAATTTGCCCGTCCAGACACCTCCAGCTAGTCTCTCATTGGTTCTCGCTATTCCTGTTCATCTTCCGCAGAAATTGCAAACTGGGCCAAACAGGAGGTTAAAGGCGCTGACTCTCCAAGTGGGGAGAGTGTTAGTAAAGCGTCTGGAATGTTGCACCCGAGTACCAGGGGAGGAAAACTGAGACATATTTGAACACGTCTCCCGTTCACATGGTTGATCATACTTGGGTTCCACATGCATGTTTTAGCTGAAGGAAGAATACCTTAAACCTGGGTAGTTGAAACCCGTGGAATGGGTACCATGCAATATGACTTCAAAGGGTCTTCATTTGCTCACCGAACCTCTCCAATCCTATCACTGCTGCGTTTATGCCCCTGTACACATGCTTGATTCTCTTTCGGAGACATAGCAATCCATAGGTTTTAAGATACTTACTAGTCAGGTACATTCTTAGGCGTTTAATATGCGGTGTTGAGTCCATTTCGTTGAGCAAGGAGTAGCTCTTGTCTATTCCATATTTGACTTAAGGAACTTTATCTGTGCTCATTTCAATCTCTGGTTTTATGCAGCACCCCAACTCACCTTTCCCCTTAAGCAAGCATAAGTTGGTTTTCTAAATTTGAGACCCTGTTCTGTTCTGTAATTCAGTTCCTGTGTAGCCAAGTTTACATTCCGTGTATTAGTGATATCTTATGATGTTTCTTTTTCTGTGTGACTTAGTTCAGTTAGAATCATCATACCTGAATCCACTCATTGTGATGCTAAGGGCCTGATGACATAGATTTCATTGCTGAGTGATATTGCTTTGTAAGTAAATACCACAACTTTATCCATTTTTCACTTTCTGCGATGTTGAACTTGTACTGTAAACGAGGTTCTTGTAAACAGAGGCATCCCAAACTTTGGGGTGGCTGTGTCTTTTTCATTTTAATTTCCCTAAGCTATAGGACAATAAGTGGCAGTTCCCTAGGCTCTGTTGCTTTGTTTTTTAGATGTTTCAGGAAACACCATACACTTCTCCTAAGTGTCTGTTGGCAATTTACATCCCGCCCATCAGCATAACAAGGCTCCCAGTTCTCCATGGCCTGTCCTGCCTTTCTGGATTTTACACTTTTTTCAGATGGCCCTTTTGACCGGGGGGAAGTGAGACTTCATTGTAGTGCAGATTTCCTTTGCAAGCTTGCTTGGTTGGCCAAAAAGGGCGTATGCGTTTTTTCCTGAATATATTCAGGAAAAAACGCATACGCCCTTTTTGGCCAAGTGCATCATTGTGGACGTTCTGCCTCTTTTCCTATGCTTTCAATGCAATTCCAGTCTACCTCCTGAAATCGGTTTCCTGCAATTCTGCCCCGCTTTCAAGTCCTCTTGGCAGCCTTACTTCAGTCTATTTTTGGACGATAGCTGTCATTTATAACTCTGCAGGTTTGTGAATTACAGTGCCCCTGAGCTCCTTTCTTCAACTCGCTTTCTTGTGACCTGGCCGCAACACCGCAGGATGGCTTCAGGGCTAATCTGGTTCCGGCCCGGCATGCTGAGCCTTTGGTTAATTCCTCTTCCTGGTGGGAAATGAGAGTTAAATTTGCCCGTCCAGACACCTCCAGCTAACCTCTCATTGGTTCTCGCTATTCCTGTTCATCTTCCGCAGAAATTGAAAACTGGGCCAAACAGGAGGTTAAAGGGACTGACTCTCCAAGTGGGGAGAGTGTTAGTAAAGCGTCTGGAATGTTGCACCCGAGTACCAGGGGAGGAAAACTGAGACATATTTGAACACGTCTCCCGATCACATGGTTGATCATACTCTAGGTTCCACATGCATGTTTTAGCTGAAGGAAGAATACCTTAAACCTGGGTAGTTGAAACCCGTGGAATGGGTACCATGCAATATGACTTCAAAGGGTCTTCATTTGCTCACCGAACCTCTCCAATCCTATCACTGCTGCGTTTATGCCCCTGTACACATGCTTGATTCTCTTTCGGAGACATAGCAATCCATAGGTTTTAAGATACTTACTAGTCAGGTACATTCTTAGGCGTTTAATATGCGGTGTTGAGTCCATTTCGTTGAGCAAGGAGTAGCTCTTGTCTATTCCATATTTGGCTTAAGGAACTTTATCTGTGCTCATTTCAATCTCTGGTTTTATGCAGCACCCCAACTCACCTTTACCCTTAAGCAAGCATAAGTTGTTTTTCTAAATTTGAGACACTGTTCTGTTCTGTATTTCAGTTCCTGTGTAGCCAAGTTTACATTCCATGTATTACTGATATCTTATGATGTTTCTTTTTCTGTGTGACTTACTTCAGTTAGAATCATCATACCTGAATCCACTCATTGTGCTGCTAAGGGCCTGATGACACAGATTTCATTGCTGAGTGATATTGCTTTGTAAGTAAATACCACAACTTCTTTATCCATTTTTCACTTTCTGCGATGTTGAACTTGTACTGTAAACGAGGTTCTTGTAAACAGAGCCGTTCCAAACTTTGGGGTGGCTGTGTCTTTTTGATTTTAATTTCCCTAACTATAGGACCATAAGTGGCAGTGCCCTAGGTTCTGTTGCTTTGTTTTTTAGATGTTTCAGGAAACACCATACACTTCTCCCGAGTGGTTGTTGGCAATTTACATCCCGCCCATCAGCATAACAAGGCTCCCAGTTCTCCATGGCCTGTCCTGCCTTTCTGGATTTTACACTTTTTTCAGATGGCCCTTTTGACCGGGGGGAAGTGAGACTTCATTGTAGTGCAGATTTCCTTTGCAAGCTTGCTTGTTTGGCCAAAAAGGGCGTATGCGTTTTTTCCTGAATATATTCAGGAAAAAACACATACGCCCTTTTTGGCCAAGTGCATCATTGTGGACGTTCTGCCTCTTTTCCTATGCTTTCAATGCAATTCCAGTCTACCTCCTGAAATCGGTTTCCTGCAATTCTGCCCCGCTTTCAAGTCCTCTGGGCAGTCTTACTTCAGTCTATTTTTGGACGATAGCTGTCATTTATAACTCTGCAGGTTTGTGAATTACAGTGCTCCTGAGCTCCTTTCTTCAACTCGCTTTCTTGTGACCTTGCCGCAACACCGCAGGATGGCTTCAGGCCCTAATCTGGTTCCGGCCCGGCCTGCTGAGCCTTTGGTTAATTCCTCTTCCTGGTGGGAAATGAGAGTTAAATTTGCCCGTCCAGACACCTCCAGCTAGCCTCTCATTGGTTCTCGCTATTCCTGTTCATCTTCCGCAGAAATTGCAAACTGGGCCAAACAGGAGGTTAAGGGCGCTGACTCTCCAAGTGGGGAGAATGTTAGTAAAGCGTCTGGAATGTTGCACCCGAGTACCAGGGGAGGAAAACTGAGACATATTTGAACACGGCTCCCGATCACATGGTTGATCATACTCTGGGTTCCACATGCATGTTTTAGCTGAAGGAAGAATACCTAAAACCTGGAGAGTTGAGACCCGTGGAATGGGTACCATGCAATATGACTTCAAAGGGTCTTCATTTGCTCACCGAACCTCTCCAATCCTATCACTGCTGCGTTTATGCCCCTGTACACATGCTTGATTCTCTTTCGGAGACATAGCAATCCATAGGTTTTACGATACTTACTAGTCAGGTACATTCTTAGGCGTTTAATATGCGGTGTTGAGTCCATTTCGTTGAGCAAGGAGTAGCTCTTGTCTATTCCATATTTGGCCTAAGGAACTTTATCTGTGCTCATTTCAATCTCTGGTTTTATGCAGCAACCCAACTCACCTTTCCCCTTAAGCAAGCATAAGTTGGTTTTCTAAATTTGAGACCCTGTTCTGTTCTGTAATTCAGTTCCTGTGTAGCCAAGTTTCCATTCCGTGTATTACTGATATCTTATGATGTTTCTTTTTCTGTGTGACTTATTTCAGTTAGAATCATCGTACCTGAATCCACTCATTATGCTGCTACGGGCCTGATGACATAGATTTCATTGCTGAGTGATACTGCATTGTACGTAAGTACCACAAGTTCTTTATCCATTTTTCACTTTCTGCGATGTTGAACTTGTACTGTGAACGAGGTTCTTGTAAACAGAGGCGTCCCAAACTTTGGGGTGGCTGTGTCTTTTTGATTTTAATTTCCCTAAGCTATAGGACCATAAGTGGAAGTGCCCTAGGTTCTGTTGCTTTGTTTTTTAGATGTTTCAGGAAACACCATACACTTCTCCCGAGTGGTTGTTGGCAATTTACATCCCGCCCATCAGCATAACAAGGCTCCCAGTTCTCCATGGCCTGTCCTGCCTTTCTGGATTTTACACTTTTTTCAGATGGCCCTTTTGACCGGGGGGAAGTGAGACTTCATTGTAGTGCACATTTCCTTTGCAAGCTTGCTTGGTTGGCCAAAAAGTGCGTATGCGTTTTTTCCTGAATATATTCAGGAAAAAACGCATACGCCCTTTTTGGCCAAGTGCATCATTGTGGACGTTCTGCCTCTTTTCCTATGCTTTCAATGCAATTCCAGTCTACCTCCTGAAATCGGTTTCCTGCAATTCTGCCCCGTTTTCAAGTCCTCTTGGCAGCCTTACTTCAGTCTATTTTTGGACGATAGCTGTCATTTATAACTCTGCAGGTTTGTGAATTACAGTGCCCCTGAGCTCCTTTCTTCAACTCGCTTTCTTTTGAGCTGGCCGCAACACCGCAGGATGGCTTCAGGCCCTAATCTGGTTCCGGTACGGCATGCTGAGCCTTTGGTTATTTCCTCTTCCTGGTGGGAAATGAGAGTTAAATTTGCCCGTCCAGACACCTCCAGCTAGCCTCTCATTGGTTCTCGCTATTCCTGTTCATCTTCCGCAAAAATTGCAAACTGGGCCAAACAGGAGGTTAAAGGCGCTGACTCTCCAAGTGGGGAGAGTGTTAGTAAAGCGTCTGGAATGTTGCACCCGAGTACCAGGGGAGGAAAACTGAGACATATTTGAACACGTCTCCCGTTCACATGGTTGATCATACTTGGGTTCCACATGCATGTTTTAGCTGAAGGAAGAATACCTTAAACCTGGAGAGTTGAGACCCGTGTAATGGGTACCATGCAATATGACTTCAAAGGGTCTTCATTTGCTCACCGAACCTCTCCAATCCTATCACTGCTGCGTTTATGCCCCTGTACACATGCTTGATTCTCTTTTGGAGACATAGCAATCCATAGGTTTTACGATACTTACTAGTCAGGTACATTCTTAGGCGTTTAATATGCGGTGTTGAGTCCATTTCGTTGAGCAAGGAGTAGCTATTGTCTATTCCATATTTGACTTAAGGAACTTTATCTGTGCTCATTTGAATCTCTGGTTTTATGCAGCACCCTAACTCACCTTTACCCTTAAGCAAGCATAAGTTGGTTTTCTAAATTTGAGACCCTGTTCTGTTCTGTAATTCAGTTCCTGTGTAGCCAAGTTTACATTCCGTGTATTACTGATATCTTATGATGTTTCTTTTTCTGTGTGACTTATTTCAGTTAGAATCATCATACCTGAATCCACTCATTGTGATGCTAAGGGCCTGATGACATAGACTTCATTGCTGAGTGATATTGCTTTGTAAGTGAATACCACAACTTCTTTATCCATTTTTCACATTCTGCGATGATGAACTTGTACTGTAAACAAGGTTCTTTTAAACAGAGGCGTGCCAAACTTGGGGTGGCAGTGTCTTTTTGATTTTAATTTCCGTAAGCTATAGGACCATAAGTGGCAGTGCCCTAGGCTCTGTTGCTTTGTTTTTTAGATGTTTCAGGAAACACCATACACTTCTCCCGAGTGTCTGTTGGCAATTTACATCCCACCCATCAGCATAACAAGGCTCCCAGTTCTCCATGGCCTGTCCTGCCTTTCTGGATTTTACACATTTTTCAGATGGCCCTTTTGACCGGGGGGAAGTGAGACTTCATTGTAGTGCAGATTTCCTTTGCAAGCTTGCTTGGTTGGCCAAAAAGTGCGTATGCGTTTTTTCCTGAATATATTCAGGAAAAAAAGCATACGCCCTTTTTGGCCAAGTGCATCATTGTGGACGTTCTGCCTCTTTTCCTATGCTTTCAATGCAATTCCAGTCTACCTCCTGAAATCGGTTTCCTGCAATTCTGCCCCGCTTTCAAGTCCTCTTGGCAGCCTTACTTCAGTCTATTTTTGGACGATAGCTGTCATTTATAACTCTGCAGGTTTGTGAATTACAGTGCCCATGAGCTCCTTTCTTCAACTCGCTTTCTTGTGACCTGGCCGCAACACCGCAGGATGGCTTCAGGCCCTAATCTGGTTCCGGTACGGCACGCTGAGCCTTTGGTTATTTCCTCTTCCTGGTGGGAAATGAGAGTTAAATTTGCCCGTCCAGACACCTCCAGCTAGTCTCTCATTGGTTCTCGCTATTCCTGTTCATCTTCCGCAGAAATTGCAAACTGGGCCATACAGGAGGTTAAAGGCGCTGACTCTCCAAGTGGGGAGAGTGTTAGTAAAGCGTCTGGAATGTTGCACCCGAGTACCAGGGGAGGAAAACTGAGACATATTTGAACACGTCTCCCGTTCACATGGTTGATCATACTTGGGTTCCACATGCATGTTTTAGCTGAAGGAAGAATACCTTAAACCTGGAGAGTTGAGACCCGTGTAATGGGTACCATGCAATATGACTTCAAAGGGTCTTCATTTGCTCACCGAACCTCTCCAATCCTATCACTGCTGCGTTTATGCCCCTGTACACATGCTTGATTCTCTTTCGGAGACATAGCAATCCATAGGTTTTAAGATACTTACTAGTCAGGTACATTCTTAGGCGTTTAATATGGGGTGTTGAGTCCATTTCATTGAGCAAGGAGTAGCTCTTGTCTATTCCATATTTGGCTTAAGGAACTTTATCTGTGCTCATTTCAATCTCTGGTTTTATGCAGCACCCCAACTCACCTTTCCCCTTAAGCAAGCATAAGTTGGTTTTCTAAATTTGAGACCCTGTTCTGTTCTGTAATTCAGTTCCTGTGTAGCCAAGTTTACATTCCGTGTATTACTGATATCTTATGATGTTTCTTTTTCTGTGTGACTTATTTCAGTTAGAATCATCATACCTGAATCCACTCATTGTGCTGCTAAGGGCCTGATGACATAGATTTCATTGCTGAGTGATATTGCTTTGTAAGTAAATACCACAACTTCTTTATCCATTTTTCACTTTCTGCGATGTTGAACTTGTACTGTAAACGAGGTTCTTGTAAACAGAGGCGTCCCAAACTTTGGGGTGGCTGTGTCTTTTTGATTTTAATTTCCCTAAGCTATAGGACCATAAGTGGAAGTGCCCTAGGTTCTGTTGCTTTGTTTTTTAGATGTTTCAGGAAACACCATACACTTCTCCCGAGTGGTTGTTGGCAATTTACATCCCGCCCATCAGCATAACAAGGCTCCCAGTTCTCCATGGCCTGTCCTGCCTTTCTGGATTTTACACTTTTTTCAGATGGCCCTTTTGACCGGGGGGAAGTGAGACTTCATTGTAGTGCACATTTCCTTTGCAAGCTTGCTTGGTTGGCCAAAAAGGGCGTATGCGTTTTTTCCTGAATATATTCAGGAAAAAACGCATACGCCCTTTTTGGCCAAGTGCATCATTGTGGACGTTCTGCCTCTTTTCCTATGCTTTCAATGCAATTCCAGTCTACCTCCTGAAATCGGTTTCCTGCAATTCTGCCCCGCTTTCAAGTCCTCTTGGCAGCCTTACTTCAGTCTATTTTTGGACGATAGCTGTCATTTATAACTCTGCAGGTTTGTGAATTACAGTGCCCCTGAGCTCCTTTCTTCAACTCGCTTTCTTTTGAGCTGGCCGCAACACCGCAGGATGGCTTCAGGCCCTAATCTGGTTCCGGTACGGCACGCTGAGCCTTTGGTTATTTCCTCTTCCTGGTGGGAAATGAGAGTTAAATTTGCCCGTCCAGACACCTCCAGCTAGCCTCTCATTGGTTCTCGCTATTCCTGTTCATCTTCCGCAAAAATTGCAAACTGGGCCAAACAGGAGGTTAAAGGCGCTGACTCTCCAAGTGGGGAGAGTGTTAGTAAAGCGTCTGGAATGTTGCACCCGAGTACCAGGGGAGGAAAACTGAGACATATTTGAACACGTCTTCCGTTCACATGGTTGATCATACTTGGGTTCCACATGCATGTTTTAGCTGAAGGAAGAATACCTTAAACCTGGAGAGTTGAGACCCGTGTAATGGGTACCATGCAATATGACTTCAAAGGGTCTTCATTTGCTCACCGAACCTCTCCAATCCTATCACTGCTGCGTTTATGCCCCTGTACACATGCTTGATTCTCTTTTGGAGACATAGCAATCCATAGGTTTTACGATACTTACTAGTC